>NC_143514.1:12619297-12886582 GCF_031878675.1 Megascapheus bottae
TTGAATCTTGATCCTCAGATCTCAGCCTCCTGAGTAGCTAGGATTACAGGCGTGAGCCACCGCACCGGCTCAGATCATGTTATTTCTTAAACATTTTTAAAGATGTTTAGAAGTAAACTTCTGATATAGCCTAAGTTACTTTTGATGTTTGTTGTTAGGTAGTTGTTATGCATTTTATTTTTTTAAGTCCTTTTAGAGTCCTTTCACTAAAAGGTCATAAATTAAGAAAAATATGCATATCCACATAGATGCAAATTAAAGTTTAGAAAACTCAGGCTAGTCTTCCCACTATGCTATTTATTATGTTGAGTAAAAATCAGTCAACCTCTTCCTTCTTCTTTCTCTCTTTTCATCTCTGTCCTTAGTTCAGTCTATCACTTCTTCCATGTCTTTTCTTGAGCCATGTTTCCAGCTTTGTTTTTTGTTGGTGACTTTGGAGATGGAATCTCTTGAATTTTTCTGCTTGGGTTGGCTTTGAACTTTGAGCCTCTGGATCTCAGCATTTTTTTTTTTTTTTTTTTTTGGTCAGTCCTAGGGCTTGAACTCAGGGTCAGGTCTGGGCACTGTCCCTGAGCTCTTTTGTCTAAGTCTAATTCTCTACCACTTTGAATCATACTGCCACTTCCAATTTTCTGGTGTTTGATTGAAGAGTCTCATAGACATTCCTGCCTAGGCTGGCTTTGAACCATGATTATCGCATCTCAGCCTCCTGAGTAGCTAGGATTAGAGATATGAGCCACACGCTGGTACCAGGGATTTCTGTCTCCTTTTTAATGGATAGAAATAGCATGAACAATCTGAAGTACTCTGCAGTCTGTTTCTGGCAGGGCTGTACTCCACCTGAAGGTTTTCCCACTTAAATGTAATTCATTGTGGGGTTCTATTATCCACATAAAAACAAAAACAAAACCTTTCTCTTCTTTTACTTTCTATTCTGTGCTGGAGCCCAATGGATATGAGTTAGAGCCTGACCTAGCCTATTATTCCTTCCCCAGCCTTCTTGACTAGGAAGGAAGGACTCATTCTCCTGTCTTCCTCCTTACTTTCCCAGTGCACTCTGCACCCTGGCTGCTTCCACCCCTAGTCAACCTATGACCTCTCTGCGAGCATGGGTGAGCGCTTTCTCCCTCCTCCTACCTCCCATGTCTCTGGCGTATGGAGCTGGTTTGTGTATTAATAGCCCTTCCCAGAATGTCAATTCCTTAAGAACAGCATCTTTGCCTTGTTCTCTAAAGCATGCCAAGCATAACCCAGTGCCAGACAAATAGTAGGCAGTAAATATTTGCTGAATGAATACACAGATACCATGCCATATAAAACAGAAAACAAAGAGAAAATATTTTACTAGAAATATCTGTGACATAATTCTAGGTGGCTAGACATTGTTTTTGTGGGCACTGGACTATTCAGATCATTGTCCTTGTATCGATGTGTGCTAGAACGAGGGTTGGAACTCAAGGCCTTACACTCTCATTTTTCCTTTCAAAAAGCTTTTTCATTTCAAGCCTAGTTGTTCTACCACTTGAGCCACAGCTCTATTTCTGGCTTTCAGTGGTTAATGGAAGATAAAAGGCTCATGAACTCTGCCTGAGCTGGTTTTGAACTAAAATTCTCAGATCTCCGTCTCCTGAGTAGCTTAGATCCCAGGCATGAGCTACCAGTGCCCAGCTACTTTAGAGATCTTTGAAGAATAACAGGAACTCCTGAGATGGGAAGGTTGGTGTGTGTTTTTCCCCTCCACGGTAGTCAGTAAAATTATATTGTTGTTAATAATAAAAAAAACAATCATCAGGAATCTTTAATATTAATGTAGTATTTTTTTATCTGAAAAGCAGAAACTGAAATTCTTCTCTGAGTATATTGTAAATATAGTAGTATTTTCTCCTGGAGTTTCCACATGAGATAAGGCACCAGCAAATATAGTGCTATAAAAACACAGGTGAGGGGCCGGGAGTTTGGCCTAGTGGTTAAAGTGCTTGCCTAGCATGCACAAAGACCCGGGTTCGATTCCTTGGTACCACATACATAGAAAAAAGCCGGAAGTGGTGCTGAGGCTCAAGTGGTAGAGTGCTAGCCTTGAGAAAGTCCAAGGACAGTGCTCAGGCCCTGAGCTCAAGCCCAGGACTGGAAAAAAAAAAAAAAAAAAACACAGGTGAGATTTCTATGGAAGCACAGGGAATATCATTGGAAGGCTTCTAGACTGAATGATTAAACAGAAGTGAGCTATTGCTTGATGCTGGTGACTCATGCCTGTAATCTTAGCTCCTCAGGAGGCCAAGATCTAAGGACTGAAGTTTGGAGCCAGCTGGGGTAGGAAGTCCAGAAGCCAGAAGTGGAGTTGTGACTGAAGTAGTAGAGCACTAGTCTTGAGCAAAAATGCTCAGGGACAGTGCTCAGGCCTGAGTTCAAGCCCTAGGACTGGAACACAGACAGACAAACAGATAGACAGACAGAATGGAAGAAGTGAGCCAGATCGAGGGGATATAGGAACCCTGTGAAGATGATGATCAGATAAGGCTTGGTCTGAATCATGTTCTAGAGAAAGATATTATGGCCAAAGACAGTTACAAATGAACGTGACAAACTACAAATGAACTTGTGACATGTAGAGTTGTCTTCAGGAGTTCGGTCTAGTGGTTGCGTGTTTAACTAGCATGCATGAAGACCTGGGTTCGATTGCTGGGTACCACATACTTAGAAAAAAGCTGGAAGTGGTGCTGAGGCTCAAAAGGCAGACCACTAGCCTTGAGGGAAAAAAAAAAGCCCAAGAACAATGCTCAGGCCCTGAGTTCAAGTCCCAGCACTGGCAAAAAAAAAAAGAAGGAAAGAAAGAAAGAAAGAAAGAAAGAAAGAAAGAAAGAAAGAAAGAAAGAAGCAGGTTTGAGAGCTGGGCATTGGTGGCTCACACCTTAACCCTAGCTACTCAGGAGATTGCGATATGAGGATCATGTTTAAAGCCAGTCTGGACAGGAAAGTCCATGGGACTCATATCAAATTAACCACTCAAAATTCAGAAGTGAAGCTATGGCTCAAAATGTTAGAGCATTAGCCTTGAGAAAGAAAGATCAGGGACAGTGCCCAGGCCCTGAGTTCAAGCCCCATGACTGACAACAAACAAAACAAAACAAAATAAAACAAAAAACAAAGAATAAGAAATAGGTTGTGTTTCTTAATCTATAATTTAAGTTTGCATATTCCTAATATAAGACCTAATGCTGCTATTTGTATGAGTTAGAAGTTAACATTAGAGGCTACTTAGTCCAAAACGATGCATATTGTTGATGGGAGAGATGATACTTGACTCTTTGGCTTTCAATTATAAATCCTGTATTTTCCCCATCTTCCCCCCACCAAGGAACTGTTTTATGTATACAGATCAATTTCATCTCAATGTTTTAATTACTAATAGTCGTTCATCAAGTTGTTAAGTATCTATTTTGAGTCACTTTCTTCATCCCTAAAATGGGAATGATAAGTAAGCCAGACACTGTGGCTCAAGTCTATAGTCCTAGCTCCTCAGGAGGTAGAGATTGGAGAATAACAATTAGAAGTTAAGCCACTCAGAAAAAGTTTGGGAGACTTCATCTCCTTCAAGACCAGCTGCAAAAGCACAGTGGTTTCCAGAGCAGTGACATGGGGAACACAGGTTTGGAAGTCCAGGATGGTTAGGGCATTATAACAAGACCCAATTAAAAAAATAACCAAGACAGGACTGGTTCAAGTGCTAAAGCATCTGCCTAGCCAAGTGTGAGTCCCTGGCTTCAATCCCTAGTGCTACATGCAGAGAAAAATAATCGCAAAAAACAGAACAATACAACCTGGAATGATTGTTATCTATTTCATAGGCAACTAATATGAGAACTAAAATACACTTAAATTATTATTTTCCTGAAATATGTGCAGTATAGAGTACACTTGGGAGTGCAAATTCAACACTTAGATGACACCAGTAGTTTTTTCCCCCAGCACGATTGTGCAAGAAGTTCATGTTGAGCCAGGAGCCATGATGGGTGAGGAGTTTCGTGGGTTACATTAGCTAATTTTTTTTTTTTTTTGGCCAGTCCTGGGCTTGAGCTCAGGGCCTGAGCATTGTCCTTGGATTTTCTCAAGGCTAGAGCTCTAACATTTGAGCCTCAGCACCACTTCCAGCTTTCTTTTATGTATGTGGTACCAAGGAATCGAACCAGGGTCATTGTGCATGCTAGGCAAGCACTCTACCACTAGGCCAAACTCCCGGCCCTTTTCAGCAATTTTTTTTTTCTATTTAATTTTATTGTCAGGGTGATAAACAGAGGAGTTACAGTTACATATGTAAGGTCATAAGTACATTTCTTCTCAAACATTGTTATGTTTCCCACATTTCTTTTCCACAACCCTCACCATTACACCAAGTTGTAAAGTTCCTTTTTGCAATATTCTTATGAGTATCACTGTTACACTGGTTTACAGTTTGCCCTTCATCTAGCCATTTTGTTGTTAATCTTTCCTGCCCCAATTTAAATAAACCTATGCAATACAGAGGGTACCAAGATCACATACCATGTCAACAAGGAATAAGTTATAAGGGGAAAAAGATGAAAGAAAAAAGAAATAACTTCACCTAGCACATTAGAAAGCACGTACACACACAAAGTAAAACCTCTTCCTTCCATGTGCTCCAGTTCATGTTCCCTAGCACACTTTATATGATGATGTATGTACATAGCTACTGTGGTATTGTGGTCCTCTGCTAGGAAAATCCTACACATATCCCAGGTATTACTTTAGCCAATTTTTTTAAAAGGAAAAATTATTCTAGAGAGAGAGAGAGTAGAAATGACAAATAAATGGACATGGATAAATACTATAATAGTTAAAAATAAATTCAATCGTTACCTATTTGAGAAATAAAGCAAACCAGCCACTCATTTGGCCACTATAAAATGTACTGACTGAGCCATGGAGCTTTCTTTCATCTTCTAAAGCTGCTCCATTTTTAACTGGTTGTTATTAGTCACCATGAGATGACTACTGAACTATCTTGTTAGATTAATAGTCCTTAAGCCAGTCTCTTCCTCCTTCTCCCTTCCTCCCTCCCTCCCTCCCTCCCTCCTTCCCTTCCTTCCTTCCTTCCTTCCTTCCTTCCTTCCTTCCTTCCTTCCTTCCTTCCTTCCTTCCTTCCTTCCTTCCTTCCTTCATTTTGTGTGCTAATATTAGGGCTTGAATCAATCAGAGTCTTGAGTTCTTGCTTAGTTCTTTTTTTTTTTTTTTTTTTTTTTTTGCTCAGGACTGGAACTCTACCACTTAAGCCATGGCTTTTTTCTGGCCTTTTGTTCATTAATTAGAAATAAGTATCTCTCAGATTTTTCTGCCTTTGAACATTGATCCTTAAATCTGAGCCTCCTAAGTAGCTAGGATGATAGGTATAAGCCACTATTACCTGGCTCTAAGCCAGTTTTTCTTAAGCCATGCTCTGTAGAGTGCTATTTATCAAATCTCAGGGGGTAGAAAAACAATTTATGGTGATCGCTAGTGGCTCTTGCCTGTAATCCTAGGTATTCAGGAGGCTGAGATTTGAGGATTAAGGTTTAAAGCCAGCTCAGGTACAAAAGTCTGTGGGACTCTTATCTCCAATTAACCACTAGAAAATGAGGAGTGGCCCCATGACTCAAAGTGGTAGAGAACTATTCTTCAGCTGAGGAGCTTAGGGACAGTGCCGAGGCCCAGAGTTCAAGCCCCATGACCAAAGGAAAAAAATAAGAAAAAGACAATTCATATTTTTATACAAGCCAAAGGAGAATAGCAATTATAGATAGCATAATATTTTCTATTGTTTCGTTCTGAGCTTGAATTTTTTTATGTTTCATCTGAATGTTTTCAAGAAAATATAGATAGTATGCTACTATTACTCCTTTATTAAAAATGTAAGAACCTGTTAGCTGAACAATGCAATTTGTGCTACACTACCAAGATACTACAATGGTTGTACTAGAGCAAATAATGAAGTCTAGTTTTGTAACTTGAGAAAATCAATTATCTACTGTGGACTTAGTTTCTTCTCTTACTCTCCTTTTTGCTTTCCCTCCCACTCCTCTCTGTAATATTTTACAAATAGTCTATAAAAGCTCTTAGCATTCCGCTATCACCCTCCACCCCAGCTCCAGATCTGGCTGCTGCGAAATCCCTTGGGCATCATGGAATCAACTTGGAAACTAGAACAAATGATGCTCTGTTCCTTCTCATTCTCCTTTAGAATTCTTCAACAAGCAGAATATGTGGGTGGGCAGCGAGTTTTACAAACAGCGCTATGGACACTTTTGAAATTCTACTTGTATTATTATAACCTTTTTTTGTTTGATAATGAGAATTGAACCCAGGATCTTGTAAGCATGTGCTCTACTACCAAGCTACATTCCAAGTCCTGTATATATATTTTACTAAAAGCTGCTTTCCATTAGTTTTAAAATCAAAGAATTACCAAACCCAACAATCCAATGACATTGAATTTAAAATTGCTTAGTAGGGCAATTTTTTATTTTTTTTGTTTTATACTTAATTTGAAATTAATTTCTAGAGAGCTAAATATGTACATTTTTACTTTTGTAGTTTTGTTTCACTGTGTGTGTGTGTGTGTGAGAGAGAGAGGGGGGGAGGGGAAGGGGGAGGAGGAGGGGGGGAGGGGGAGGGGGACGGAGAGGGAAAGGGAAAGGGAGAGAAAGAGGTATTCTGGGGCTTTAGTCCAGGGCCAAGGTACTGTCCCTGAGCTTCTTTGCTGAAGGTCAGTACTCTATCACAGCTTCACTTCCGGAGTTTGGGTGCTTAATTGGAAATAAGAGGCTTACAGACTTTTCTGCCTAGGCTGGCTTCGAACTGTGATCCTCAGATCTCATCCTCCTGAGTAGCTAGGATTACAGGTGTGAGTCAATGTCTGACCATCTTGTGTATCTTATAACTGTATACTCGCATAGTAGAATTATCTTATTGGAAGGAAATTATGTTTACACCCTCTGGTTTTAATCCTTCCCTGTACTAAGGAATCTTAGCCTTTCCTGTATGTGACAACTCTTTAAACAAAGCAATTCTCTTGTTCGTCAACCTTTTCTTACATTATATGGCTTAAGGCCTCTTAACTTTCCAGTCTGGTTTCTTCAGTACTTTATCTACTTCTTGTAAAGTATGTCCCAGAATGGAATGCAGGCCAGTGGGGATCTGGTATGACTAGTTCTGAGATTAGGGGGAAAAAAAGTCACCAGTAAAAGATTCAGATGAGAGCAAAAGCAATGAAAAGCCTTTAAATGAACTGCATTTTAAAAAATCATTTATCTACCAAATAAAAAGCAACATATTCTCTCTTGTTGGAAGAGGGCAAGGGAATAAAAAGAATGGAGGAGAGTTGAAAGCCTGAAAGCTAAGTATGATTTACATATTCTATTCTTTTAAAATGATCACTTCTCCTTAGAATTCAATATTAGAATATGTGGAACATGCTTGTTCAGTTCATAGTGATACATTATCCTTTTTATTTTTTAATTTTTTTATTGTTAGGGTAATGTATAGAGGGGTTATCATTACATTTGCCAGATAGTAGGCAAATTACTTCTCATGCATTGATACCCCTTCTCATGTTTTTGTCCCCATTCCCTCTCCCCACCCAGGAGCATGGTCTAGTGGTAGAGTGCTTGCCTAGCATGCATGAAGCCCTGGATTTGAATCCTCAGTACCACATGTACAGAAAAAGCTGCAAGTGTTTCTGTGGCTCAAGTGGTAGAGAGATAGCCTTGGGAAAGCCCAAGGACAGTGCCTAGGCCCTGAGTTCATGACCTGGGACTGGCAAAAAGAAAGAAAAGAAGAAGCTGGTGCTGGTGGCTCATGCCTATTATCTTAGCTGCTCAGGAGGCTGAGATCTGAGGCTCACTATTTGAAACTAGTCCCATGGCAGGAAACTCTGTGAGACTTTTTTTCTCCAATAACCTACTCAAAATGCCAGAAGTGGAGCTGTGGCTCAAGTGGTAGAGCACTAATCTTGAGCAAAAAGATCAGGGTCAGTGGGCCAGGCCTTGAGTTTAAGCCTTATGACTAGCACAAAATGATAACAATAGTAAATGCACGGATGCAGGCATATACAGCAGTTTTCAAATTCTTAAACTTAAATGCTATTTCAAAGTTGACATTCCCTATAATAATAAAAAAATTATTATTTATGTTGGTCCATCATGGGCTGGACCTTATCCCTGAGGGTTTTTTTGTTTTTTTTTTGCTCAAGTCTAGTATTCAAGACTTTAGGCCAACATGCCAGCTCCGATTTTTTTGTTTGTTTATGTGGTACTGAGGAATCAAACCCAGGGCTTCATGAATGTTAGACAAGGAATCCATCAGTAAGACACATTCCCAGCGCCTCTTCCACTTTTTTTTTTTTTTTTTTTGCCAGTCCTGGAGCTTGAACTCAGGGTCTGGGCACTGTCCTTGAGCTTTCTCAAGGCTAGCACTTTACCCTTAAACCACAGCACTACTTCTGGCTTTTTCTGTGTATGTAGTACCAAGAAATCGAACCAGGACTTCAGGCAAGCACTCTACCACTAGGCTACACCACTAGCCTTGAGGTCTGATTTTCTAGTGGTTAATTGGAGTTAAGAGTCTCATGGCCTTTCTTGCCTAGGTTAGTTTCAAACCCCTTATATCTTAGCCTCCTGAGCAGCCAGGATTAACAGGTATGAACCACTGGCACCTGGTTATACTTCTCTTCTAATTCTATGCATGAAATACACTTTCTCTTCCTCTAGTTAAGGCACATCTTAAATTTCTTGGTGTTTCCTTGATGTGTTACATATCTTTCTTTATTGTTACTTATATTAAAAGTCAATTCCTTACGTTCTATTGAGTTGGATGGTTGGAGAGAAGTTCTTTCCATTTTCTTCCTCCATAAGCAGTAAAAAGCACGCCTTTATTATGAAACTACAACCGCTAGGAACTTTGACCTCACATTATTTGAGGGAACAATGTGTTTTATGATCTCATTAGAACCTTGGCAAGTGTACTGTCTGTTCATTATCTGGCTCACATTTCTTTTAAAATTTTTTTTAATGGATTTAGAGTTTTGTTTGGCTATACTGGGGTTTGAACTCATGGCCTCCAGCTTGCTAGGCATAAAGTGATGCCTCCAGTCCTTATATTATTTGGATTAATGCAGGATGGGGTTTAGAGAGATTCTAGAAGTATGTTATTTTGCTGAGTGTGGTGGCTCATGACTTTAATACTAGCGCCTTGCGGGGCTGAGATTGGGAGATTGTGGCTCAAAGCCAGCAGTGGCATGAACGTTTGCAATATTCTCTTCTAACCACTGGCCAGGCACACAAATAGAGTGATGGAAGCCAGAGACCCCTCTCTGAGCATGGCCAACACAAAAAGGGACTGGAGGCATGGCTCAAGGAGGAATTCAGTTCTTATTACTGGGAAAAAATTATAGAGTAGTGTTACACTTAAGACTTTTATAATTCATATTCATAAATATGCTAAGGAAAAACAGTTTTTCATTTTCACTTATTTTGAAATATTTCTAGGTGTTTGGTCCCCTACACTACTAAGCAGAATTAAATGCTTAGGGCCAAATTGCTTGTCCCTTAAGCTTTTCTTTTTGCTCAAAGCTAGTGGAGCCATAGCTCCACTTCTGGCTTTTTGGTGGTTAACTGGAGATACAAGTCTCATGCCTTGTCTGTCCAGATTGGCTTCCAATTGTCATCTCCATATCTCAGCCTTCTAAGTAGTAAGGATTACAGGTGTGAGCCACAGATACTTGGTGTCAATTAGATTTTTTTCAATAAAATAATTTTAATTGGCCAAACCAGATTTGACAGAATAAACATGGGACAAAATTTGACCTTATGGCTTTGGCTCTTGGTCCTTAAAACACCAGAATGCATCTCAACAGAGTTCAATATTCATTACCACTCTTCTTGACAGTTTAACTATTTAGGACACTTCCTTGGGAATTTTTCCCCTTGTGAAAATAAAGCAGCCTTAGGAGGTGCTCCTTTGGGTCCTCCCCCTACCTTTAAATCGATACAGTTTTGGAGCTTGGCGAGGGTCTGGATTTAATCTTACAAGGACATGTTCGGTTAGTGAATGACATGATATGAATGCATGTTCTCAGCATCAAAATAATTCTTCTTTTTTTTGGTGCCTCTTAGCACTCTCCCGATCTAGCAAAGCAGACTAGCGACCTGTGGCTAATGAGTCGAGGGGCTGCCCTGGTTTCAGAATTCTCCTTCCAAGTGCCGTCGACCCCTGCGCCCCCTCTTTCTCCCACAGCGGAGAAAAAGTCTGGCACAGATGCACCCTTGTGGAGGAGCCACTCAGGGCGCATGCTCTCTGGATAACTGTGCGTGTGTGTGTGTGTGTGCGTGTGTGTGTGTGTGTGTGTGTGGCGGGGGGGGGGATGTCTGTAGCGCCATTTTCGTATGTGAGGGTCTGCCCACTAATGACACACCTTTCCCGGGGCTGGAAAGTTGTTCAAACTCTACGAGAGCCTCACACAAACAGGAGCTGGGCTTCCTGCAGAGGGAACGGAGACCAGACGGAAAGAAATTGGTTTTGTGGACAAAGGGCTCTCTCCCTTCTCCCCCGCCCCGACCCCCACCTACCCCAGGCTGGCCTCAGTGGCTTTCCTTCCAGATCAGAAAAGAGCTGCTGGCACTCACAGTGAAGCGGATGGGATTCCTCCCCCTCCCCCCCAGCGTGAGAACAGAGCACTAGTTACTCCAGAGTTTAGTTCGTAGAGATACTGAAGAGAACATAAAATAAAATAAAAAATTCAGTCCCCCCCCCCATCGTGGTATGAAGGTTGGGTGGGTGGTGGGCTCGAAGTAAGGTGGGTTGTGGTGTAGGGTGAGCGCGCGCGCGCGCAGGAGTTTAGGACTCCGGGGAGACAGAAAAGGAGGCTGAGGAGAGGCTGAGAAGAGAAACTCCGGGGGGGGCTGAGGGGAGGAGACCTGGAGGCTGCCGAAAAGGAAGAGCTGGGGGGTGGTGGGAGGGGGTTGTCAGCGCATTCGGACGTCTCGGGGGTCCCAGGAGCGCTTCCCCCCACCGCGCCCCGACTCCAGCCCCTGCGCCCACCGCCGTGGGTTTCATTCATAAGTTTTTCTCGGAGGCCCCGCCCCGTCCCCCCACCGCCCTTTTCCTGCATTGCGATTGGCGAACGACAACAAAGCCTTAGCAACGGGCTCCTAGTGACCCGCGGGGCGCCTGGTTACGGCGGGGTGTGGGGGGGGACCCCAGGGCGGGCTTGGAGAAAGGAGCGGGGCTGTCCCTTTAAGGGATGGCCTCGGAGCCTTGAAAGTGGAGGGGACCGAGGGGGGGCGGGGAGGCGGGCCTGGGGGCGGACCCGAGGGGGAGGAGGAAGAAGAGGAGGAGCCGGTGCTGAAAGGAGGTGGTGAGGAAGGAGGCGCCCGGGCCGCGGCTGCCAGCCCGCGGGCACCGCTGCACGAGTAGTAGCCACGGGCGCGATCGCGGCCAGCCCGGTCGTCCTCCTCCTCCTCCTGGTCCTCCATGGTCGCTTTGGGAGCCGGGGAAGGACTTTGCGGGGCTGTGAGAGCGGGAGTGCGTTCCCGGGGAGCCGCCGCGGGGTCCCCGGCCGGGCGCGCGGAGGAGCGGAGCGGGCTCGGGTCCCCGCGGAATGTCCCCGGGGCGCGGGGCGCGCTGAGCCGCCGCCGCCGCCTCCACGCGGGCTCCGCGTTCAGGATCCAGCCGCCAGCTCCCGGGGCTCCGGGGCCAGCGGCCAAGCCCCCCGGGGCCAGCGGCCAAGCCCCCCCCGGGGCCGGTGACCTCAGCCGGCCGCCACCCAGCCCTGCTCCGCGCGGATGTCGCTTAAGATGGCAGCGGAGACGGGGGAGCTCCTTGGGGCTTGCGAGTTCATGAAAGGTGAGGGGCCGCCTCCCCGGCGTCCTGCCACCTCCCCACGCCCTCCCCCGCCCCGAACCCCGATTCTTCACTCGTCCCTTTGTCCCCCCTACCCCACCCGGAGTCCCGCAGCCGCCGCGCGCCCCGCGCCCCGTTCCCCTCCCCGAGGACCCCCGGCTTCCGGCTTCTCTTTCTCGCGTCCCTCGTTCTTTTCTGCAGCTTCTCAGTTATCGGGACCTCGCCGGCTTTTGCCCGGGCTCCGGGAACTTCACTCCAGGGCTGGGGGACCCTGCTCGGCTTCAATCCCCTCCACCACCACCCCGCCCTACTATGGCTAGCTTCGATTTTCGGGACACCCCCTACCACACCCCCCTTCCTCTCCGGCCTCTCCTCCTCCTCCTCCTTCTTGTCCCCCTCCTCCCCTCCTCTTCTTGAAGTCCCTGCAGCTGTCAGGGAAGAGGCGCTCTTGGCTCTCTTCTTCCGCACGCATCTCAGTTCGGAAGTAAACTTTCCATCTCCGGGTTTTTTTTTTGGGGGGGGGGGATGTTACCCGGCAGCATGGAAGACAAAGTACCTGTATCCCCGCGAAGCATGGGAGACCAGGACCCTGAGCCCCGCATCCAGCCTGTTGGTCTGGCTCTCTTTCTTGCCTTTCCTAACTGTTGTGCCGGGGAGGGCGGGAGGGGGCATTTGGGGGTGGGGATCTCTGTAGCTTTGGGGCGGGAGGAGGGGGCGATCGTAGGAGATGGGGTTTCTACAAGACTGCAGGGTGTTCAGGGGGTCTTTAAATTATACGTCTCAGTGGTTACAGTCGGTTCTTCTGGGTGTTATTACCAGCCTTCACCCCACCTCCCTACTCATGTTTTCTTCTTGTCTTTTTCATTTGTCTTTCAGATCGATTATATTTTGCTACTTTAAGGAATAGACCGAAAAGCACAGCAAATACCCATTATTTCTCCATCGATGAGGAGCTGGTCTATGAAAAGTAAGTCTCCCCCCCCCCACATCTTTCTCTTTCCTAGGCTCTTCCATGTGAGAACACTGTCTGTCCCATTATGTCGTTTAAATCTACTGTTCTTCAGTAACTGCAGGAAACATTACCGAGTTTTTTGTTTTGTTTTGTTTTGTTGTTTTTGTTTTTAAGGCTTAGGTGCTTGAGGAGAGGGGCCAGAGAAAAATCAACTTCAGGTGAAGCCATCCTTCCCAGGCTCCCCACAAATACTGAGTATGGACTCCTCACACTCCCTAGAGTGCCACCAGGCAGTCACACACTCTGTCACTGCCTGTTGCTCTAATTGGCTGCTGAATCAGTCGCTGGGTATTTATGGAGCACAGAGAGTACAGGGCGGTGTGTGGATTACAGGTGCTCAAGCTTTGCAGTTCACAAAGCTTTTCTGTCATAGCTCAGGATTTTTTTTTAATTGGTGCATTATGAATTTTTTTTTTTTGCAGAAAGCATGACATGCACTGCAGAGAACTGTCTTCAAGTGCAATGTATGAGGATGATGTTTGCCTATATGAATTAGTCAAGTGCCCCAAACTTTATAGGACTTCTCCCCCCCACACTTTGTATGAGTATTTTAGGAATTTTTAATATACTTTCTTTACTTGTGGGATTATGCTTTAAGAGTGCAAAATAACTACAGGAACTTCAATGAAAGACCAGTGACCTGGGGAAAAAAGAGATATTTTGATACTTAAAGGAGATTTTAATGATAATAAGTGAATTAGCATGACCAATATGACTTGTGGACAAGGATGGGAGGGAGAAACTGGGGGAAAGTAAAGGAAGGGTTGGCATTCTCCAAAAAAAGAAAGGTACCCATCAATTGACTTATGAAATGGTAGCCTCCTCTGTATAACACCCAAATAATAATAAAACATTGGCTGTGATGGCTCATGCCCATAGTCTTAGCTACTCAGGAAGCTGAGATCTGAGGATCAAGGTTCAAAGCCAGTTCAGTCATGAAAGTCTGTGAGACTCTTATTGTCACCAAAAAACTGGAAGTAGTGCTGTGGTTCAAGTGGTAGAGCCCTAGTCTTGAGCTGAAGAGGTCAGGGACAGTGCCCAGGCCCAGAGTTCAAATCCAACAATGGAAAAAAAAAAAAAACCAAAGCAATTAATTGGCAACAAATCTTTAGTCACTAAAAGCAAGATAGTAAGGGCTAAGGAAACTCATTCATCTTTTATTAAAAGCTGGTGTTTCAGAGGAGCCTTTTGCACTCTTGAGATGTATACTTTTAATTTCTTCTTATTTTAACTAGATATGCAGTTGAATGAGCATGGTTAAATGAAGCATGATAAGCTTCCTAGCACTTGTGCTGTTCAAGCTGTTGGCTGTTCTACCAAAGGATTTTTGGGTACCACCAGGCCTTTGGGAGAGTGAACACTGTGCTATCTTTTATTTGAAGGAAGACAATCTTGAATTGTCACTCTATCATCTGAAGCTGATGTCTTCAGGCCATTGCTCTATGTGGTGCTGGGAGCTGGGTGCTTCTTGAATGGCTGAGAGAGGGAATGAAAGAGCCTTTTGCTGCAGCTTCTGAATGTCCAGGGTGGCTGAGCTGAGGTCGAAGTCCCTGGTGTCAGGTTACAGCTCTGCTTCTAGACACGGTTGTGCCAGCCACTTCCCTGACCCCAGTACCTGGGTGATGTCATTGCTAGCCAGCAGTGTCTATTGAGTGGTCACTTTGTTGTTGGGAATATATCTTCTTGAGCTTGCCTGACTGCTTGCCTGTCCTCCCTCCCTCCCTCCTTCCCTTCTTCCTTCCTTCCTTCCTTTCTTCCATATTCTGCAGTGATTAAGGTGCTAGGGGTTATTAATATGTCATGGAGCAAGCTCTGTTTAATGAGGTTGGGATTGCTAGATTTAGCAGAAAATTCTGTTTAGCCAAACTAAACATATATACAATTGCTTTTTGTTATTGTTGTTGTTGTTTTTTATGTTGGTACTGGGGCTTGAATTCAGGTCTTCACACTTGATTATCTTGCGTGCTCACTGCTGGTGCTCTCTACTTTGTGTGCCTCACCTTTCATCCCTAGCCTGTCCTTTTCTTTTTTTCTGATTAATTGAAGATAGAATCCTGGAATCTTTTAAGGACTGGCTATGAACCGCAGTCCTCAGAGCTTAGCTTCTTTAGTAGCTAGGATTACAAGTATGACTTTTTGATTCTAGTATCGATATGTGAGGAAATTTTTTTTTTTTTGGGTGGGTCATGGAGCTTAAACTTGGCCTGGGCACTGTCCCTGAGCTCTTCAGCTCAAGGCTACAACCCTACCTGGAGCCAAGCCCCACTTCCCATTTTCTAGAGATTAATTGGAGATAAGAGAGTCAGGTCCTTTTTTGCCTGGGCTGGCTTTGAAGCTTGGTCCTCAGATCTCAGCCTCCTGAGTAGCTAGGATTACAGGCATGAGCCATCCCACCTGGCTTGAGGAAAACATTTTTTTTTTCATATATTTTTTATTGTAATTAATAGAAGGGTTACATGATATTTGCCAGATAAATGGTGCATTAATTCCCATACATTGATACCCTTTCACATGTCTTGATCCCCATTTCCCTCCCCCCCCCCTCACCCCTCATCTTGGAGGAAAACATTTTTATGTGACACTTTATTTGTTTTTGTGCAAGTACTAGGCTTGAACTTAGGGCCTTGAACTTGCTTCACATTTTTACTTAAGGCTAGCATTCTACCACTTGGGACACAGTACCACCTCTGGGCTTTTCTCTCTTTCTTTCTTTCTTTCTTTCTTTCTTTCTTTCTTTCTTTCTTTCTTTCTTTCTTCCTTCCTTCCTTCCTTCCTTCCTTCCTTTCTTTCTTTCTTCCTTTCCTTTCCTTTCCTTTCCTTTCCTTTCCTTTCCTTTCCTTTCCTTCTCTCTCTCTCTCTCTCTCTCTCTCTCTCTCTCTCTCTCTCTCTCTCTCTCTCTCTCTCTCTCTGCCATTCCTAAGACTTGTACTCAGAGCCAGAGCACTGTCCCTGGGCTTTCTTAAGGCTGGAGCTCTACCACTTGAACCAAGCACCACTTCTGCCTTTTTCTATGTATGTGATACCAAGGAATGGAATCCCGGTCTTTGTGCATGCTAGGCAAGCACTCTACTACTAGGCCAAACTCCTGGCTGATCTGGGCTTTTTATGAGTAGTTTTTTGCAGACACAAATCTTGCAAATCTTTTCTGTTATGGCTAGCTTCGAACCACGATCCTCAGATATCAGCCTTCCAAAGTAGCTAGGATTATGAACCACCAGCAAAGGGCTCTATGGTAGGATTTTAATGCTGTTATTAGGATAGGGCCAGCTATATTTTATTTTATTTTATTTTTATGTAGAGAGATCAGACTGGCCTGTGACTCACTGTGCAGCCTAGGCTGTCCTTTGAAGCTCTTCAACCTTCTGCCTCAATTTCCCAAATGTTGAGACTATAGGCATGCATTCTCATATTAATCAGCTGTATACCTCTGTATTTATCCCACTGTATTTCTGGTGTCTGGGAAGGAAAAACTTGCTAGAGTGGTCATCTGGTTCAGTTTGGATGTTATTTCAAATGATGAGACTCAGACTGAACAGAGCTTGTACTTCTCACTCCTAGACTGCAATGGTGGCTGTGGTTCTGCTCCTACTCTACCCCATGTTTTGGTTTCTCTGGCATTACTGTACTGTGCTAGGTGGTGCAGAGAATTAAATGAGGATGGTGTGAGGCAATAGGGACTATAACCGGACTGCAGTGGGAGAGATTCAGGAAATAGGATTGCCCTAAGGGACCTAATCCCTGTGCTGACAAGAGGTCATATAAGTCTGGAGGGGCTCAGAAAAGGCACACGGAAGACTTGATGAAGAGTTGAGGAAGGACCGATTTCCTCAAGCAGGGATGGGAGTGGGACTCAGGTTAGGGAACAGTTTGTCTCCACTGAGCCTAAACAAGTCACATGGGGCAGGGGTGGAATAAGAACCCGAGAGGTTGGCTGGGGACAGAGTGAATGCCAAGACATGGAGCCTGCGGTTTCCCTGTGATGTTCTTGTGAGAGTTGTGTGACAGGTATGGCATGACTAGATTTGGGCTAATTGCAAATCCTGGCAAATGCTCACTGTCCATTCCAGTGTGTGCCTGCTTCTGTTCTCCAAGCTCAGCCGCCATTCATTCATTCATGCTCACAAGCAATTCTCTGAAGTTCCTCCTGTGCTATGGTGATCACCAGTAACTTGCCGAGGGTCAAAGAAATAAGTAGCAGAGCTGCATTGTGAAACCAAGCCATGTGATTCCAGAGGATGAATACCCTCTCTCAAAAACTAACACCATACCTGGTGGCTCACACCTGTAATCTTGGCGACTCAGGAGGCTGAGATCTGAAGATTATGATTTAAAGCCAGACAGGAAAGTCTTCAGAGTGTTATATTCAGTTAGCAGCAAAAAGTCAGTAGTGGAGCTGCAGTTTAAATGGTAGAGCAAAAAGCTAAAGTGAGTGCCCAGGCCCTGAGTTCAAGCCCCACCATCAATGTGTATACACACACACACACACACACACACACACACACACACACACACACACACTAGGATAGAGTTCCTTACGCTAGATAAGATAGGAGGTAAGAGCTCCTTTGGAAAAAGTCTTGGGGTGCTCAATGGATTAGGGTGTTGGTGGTGACAAGGAGAAGGGATCCCAGTCCTGCCTCAGGGCTACACAAACTGAAAGCAGGAAGTTAAGGGGGAGTATCCTAGCTCAGTCAGATTGAATCTAAGAACTTTAAGGGATATTTGCATCACTACTGAATATCTCAAAAGTTTCATACTTTCCCAAAAAAGTGGTAAGAATGGTGTCTTTTTGCAGTGGTTCATGCCTGTAATCCTAGCTACTCAGAAGGCTGAGATCTGAGGATTGGGGTTCAAAGCCAGCCCCGGCACCAAAGACTGTGAGATTCTTATCTCCAATTAATCACTAGAAAAGGGTAAGTGGGGCTGTGGCTCCAGGGGTAGGGTGGTAGCCTTGAGCTGTAGAGCTTAGGGAGAGCGTCCAGGTCCAGAGTTCAAGCCCCTTGACGACCCCCCCCCCGCCCCCAAATAAAAGAGAAAATAATGGTGTCTTTTCTGGGAGCAAAGTTATCCATGGGTAACATGGATAAGGAAGAAAAAGAATCAGAGTTCTGGGAAAGTGGGGAGAAGGCAGAGACAGTAGAAGAGGAGGTTCTAGAAGGATGCAGTGATATATGGCTTCTGTCTGTGGAGGATGTCTTGTGTGGAGAAAGGAACCCACTGTCACCAATAAGGAAAGTAGTGTGTTTCTATTCATGATCACATCAGGCTTCCAGCAACCCTGTGACTCTTTAATTCTTTGTTGAATGTTCCAAGGCAATGTTACCTTTCTAGAAACTATTAAGTGGCCTGTTCAGTATGAGGTTACATTTGTTCTGGGCCCAGCTGTGTTTCTCTCATGTTTATTTAGTTATAAAAGGACAATAATGCTCCTTGATTGAAATGGCCACCTTCTGAGAAACCAGCAGAAGAAATAGGACAAAATGGCCTCGTGAGGTGAGGTGAGGTGATTCGAAGGAGTTTTCAAACACAGCTTATCTCATTACTATAAAGGCCTGAACAATTGTCAGGAAATGTGGATGATAAGAAATCGCAGTCTGTCCTTGGGTTGTGGTTTTACAGGTCGGGCATTAAAACAAGAGTATAGGTAACACTTTTGCAGCACTGCAATAGTTCCATTGAAAAGGGAGCTTTTCAAAGAAGAATTTTCTATATTGGATTAAGCTCTTAAGAACTCACTAGAGGTGCAACTTCTTCAAACATGTAAAATACTATTTATTGAAATGAACTCCAGGAAAAAGAAGCATACTTTTTTTTTGTTATTGTTGTTGTTTGCTTTTGCTTTTTATTTTTCCCCCCTTTGGGGGGATAAGGGAGGGAACCATAGAAAGGGAGGGAGGGGAGGAAGGATGAACAAATGAGATCACACTGTTCAGTATACACTATGCTTAAAAGGACTTACATAACTTGTGGGTAGGGATGGGAGGAGAAAAACTGGTGAGAAGTAAAGGAAGGGGTGACATTGTAAAAAAAGAGAAAGAAATGTACTCATTACCTGACTTATGAAATTCTAACCCCTCTGTAAAACTACTTAATAATAAAATTATTCTTTTAAAAAAGAAAGAAAATGGGGCTGGAAGTTTGGCCTAGTGGTAGAGTGCTTGCCTAGCATGCACAAAGGCCTGGGTTCGATTCCTTGGTACCACATACATAGAAAAAAGCCAGAAATGATGCTGAGGCTCCAGTGGTAGAGCTCTGGTCTTGAGAAAGTCCAAGGACAATGCTTAGGCCCTGAGCTCAAACCCCAGGGCTGGAAAGAAAAAAAGAAAGAAAGAAAGAAAGAAAGAAAGAAAGAAAGAAAGAAGGAAAGAAAAGAAAAACACATTTCTTGAAAGGCTAATTCTTTGGTATTGGAATTGGAACCTATAAAACCCACATACAGGCCGTGTGTGTGTGTGTGTGTGTGTGTGTGTGTGTGTGTGTATGCATACCAGTCCTGGGGCTTGAACTCAGGGTTTGGATGCTGTCCCTGAGCTTTTGTGCTCAAGGCTAGTGCTATCCTACTTTGAGCCACAGCACCATTTCTGGCTTTTTGGCAGTTAATTGGAGTGTCATGGATTTTCTTGTCCAGACTGGTTTTGAACTTCAATTCTCAGATCTTAGACTCCTGTGTAGCTAGGATTGCAGGTGTACAGCACCAGTTCACAGGCTTTTAATAGCTTGGTATGTGTTATCTGGCTCAAGAGCTAGCAGAATCAAGAATATAGTTATAGCCTTTGTGTGCCTTCCCTGTGGTGATCCTGGATATTGGGGGGCTGGAGTCAGTGTGGAAAGGCAGTTTGTTGGGAAGGATAATGTATAGGTACTCTGCTTTTAGCTACTTTCTCCTCTTGGCTTCTCTTTGGAAGAGGTTCTGAAATTGTGAGACAGAGCTTGACACAGGATTTTCCTGGGGATTGAGTTTTTAACAATTTCTAAAATGATTCCAAGAAATATCACTTTTTTTTTTGGTGCTGTGGTCCTAACCTGTCTTAAGTGAGTCAAACCAAACCAAAAAAAGAACAGACAGCTTCTACTAAGGACTAATTTGCCAAATAAAATATTTCAATGAAACTGGGGAAAAGCAAAGGAAGAGAAGATATTTCAAAAAGAATGTGCTCATTCTCCCCCCCCCTTTTTTTTTGCCGGTCCTGGTGTTTGAACTCAGGGCCTAAGCACTGTCGTTGGGCTTTCTCAAGGCTAGTGCTCTACAACTTGAGCCATAGCACCACTTCTAGCTTTTTTCTATGTAGGTGGTACCGAGGAATCAAACCCAGGCCTTCGTGCATGCTAGGCAAGCACTTTAACCACTAGGCCAAACTCCTGGCCCGTACAAAAAGAATGTGCTCATTCTTATGAAGTGGTAACTTCTCTTTACAACACCTTGATTAAAAACAATAAAATTACTTAAGTGAATCAATTTTTACCTAAACTTTATTCAAACAGCCTGATATCAATGCATCTAGAAATTTTTAGATAAGTAACAGTTAATATAAAAATAAAATAAAAATAGTTAAAAATTTTAACTCATCTATTGCAAAATTTGAGTATAGTGCACCTTTGAGTGGCATTACAGAAAGCTTCTTTTACCTAGAAATAGTAGGATGAGCATTTAGGTTGGATGTAAGCAAAAAGATCCTCTTTGTGGTTTTTAAGTTTTTATTTCAAGTTTAACATGGAGCAAGTCAGGCACTTTAGTGGGCAGTTGGATGTTGCTTAAGTAACACACACACACACACACACACACACACACACACAATTTTATAGAGCCTTCTGCTCACCATATAGTTGTCAGTTCTCATTTTGAGTTGCTGTAATATAGGCTGTATGACTTGTGACTAAACTCAGGAAAGTTCAGTTACTGGAATAATGATAATGATAATAATAACAATAATAACAACATAGCAGCAGGTGCTAGTATTATCTGGCTTCATATACATTATCATTATAGTTCCTAGACTGGGATTTGAACTCAGGGCCTTGTGCTTATTATTATTAAATATTATTATTTAATATTATTATTATTATTATTATTATTATTATTATTATTTTTGCCAGTCTTGGGGCTTGAACTCAGGGCCTCGACATTGTCCTTGGACACTTTTGCTCAAGGCTAGTGCTCTGCTATTTGAGCCACAGTGCCACTTCTGGCTTTTTCTAAGGAATCGAACCGAGGGATTTGTGCATGCTCGGCAAGCACTTTACTACTAGGCTTCGCCCTTGTGCTTATTCTTTTTTTTTTTTTTTGCCAGCCCTGGCGCTTAAACTCAAGGGCCTAGGCACTGTCCTTGGGCTTTCTCAAAGGTAGCATTCTACCACTTTGAAGCACAGCACCACTTCTGGATTTTTCTGTGTATGTGATACTGAGGAATCCAACCTGGGTCTTGGTGCATGCTAGGCAAACACTCTACCACTAGGCCAAACTCCTGGCCCATCCTTGTGCTTATTCTTGATGGGCATTCTTCTTCCACCTCCAATTTAGCTTTTTGCTGGATATTTTGGAGACATAGCCTCAAGGGTTTAGGCTGACCTTGAGCCTTAATCCTTAGATGTCAGCCTTCGAGTAACTAGGCTCATAGGCTGAGCCATTATAGCCTGTTTTTGTTTTGGATTTGGATAAAGCCTTGCTGTGATGGCCAGGCTGGTCTTGAACTCACTGTGTAACCTAGGCTGGCCTTGGACTGGTGAGCCATTTCCTCCAGAGTCAGCCTCCTGAGTGTTGAAATTAGAGGAGAGTACCACCATGCCCATGGTGTGTGTGTGCGTGTGGATATGTGTGTGTGTGTGCTTAAAGACAATGATTTCTGAATAAATTTTACTAAAAGCAGCTGGAGACATAGCTTCAGTGGAAGGGCACCTGTTTTGCAAATATAAGACCTCTCTGGAGAGAGAGACATGGGGAGGGGGGAGGAGAACCTTGGGAAATACTATGTGTGTGTGTGTGTGTGTGTGCCTGTGTGTGTTTTTCTGGGTACTGGTCCTGAGATTTGAACCCAGGGCCTAGGCATTGTCTTTGAGTTTTTTTTATTTTCCGCAAGACTAGAACTCATCACTTGAGCCACAGATCCAATAGATCCTCTTTTTAAAAAAAATTGTAATTAATTTAAGGGTTACAGTTATATTTTCCAGATAGAAGAAGTATTACTTCACACACATTGATAACCCTTCTCGTGTTTTTGTCCCCATTTCCCTTCCCCCACCCCCTCCCCTCATTGTGTTTTCCCCCTTCCTTTATCTGTTTCAAATAAACAAATGAACTTATATACAATATACCAGATTACAAGGTAAGGTACTGTAACAATATGAGATTAACCAAGGGACAACAAAAGAGATGAGAAATAACAGTACATTAAGAGCAACATTCACTCATTATATAGCTCTTGTTTCCATATCCTGGAGGTCCTTTTACTTAGTCTCATCCTATATGACCTTATGTATCTAGGTTTTGAGCTATTGTAATCCTATGCTAGGAGAATCCAGGTTTTGTATTATTACACATGAGGGAAGCCATTGAGCCTATGTTCCCTTGGGTCTGGCTTACTTCACTTACTATGATTTTTTCCAAGTCTTTCCATTTCCTTACAAATTGGGCAATGTCATTCTTTCTGATGGCAGCTTAGAATTCCATTGTGTATAAATACGACATCTTGTTGATCCAATCATCTACTGAGCAGCATCCGGGTTGGTTCCACATCTTTTCTATGGTAAATAGTGCTGCAATGAACATCATTGTGCTAGTGGATTTAGTATGTCCTTGTTTCTGGATGGTTGGGTAAATGCCAAGGAGTGGGATTGCTGGGTCATAAGGGAGCTCTATGTTTAGCCCTTTGAGGCACTGCCATACTGCTTTCCATAGTGATTGAATGAGTTTGCACTCCCACCAACAGTGTAGTAGTGATCCCTCCTGGCCACATCCCCGCCAGCATCTGTTGTTGTTAGATTTCTTGATCATGGCCATTCTAACTGGAGTGAGGTGGACAATAGATCCACTTCTGTCCTTTTTAGTAGTTTATTGGAGATAAGCATCTCAGGGACTTTCCTGCTCTGGCTGGCTTTGAACTGCTATCCTCAGGTTTCAAAACGTTTGAGTAGTTAGTATTACAAGCGTGAGTCTTTTTTTTTTCCCAGTCTGAGCTTGAGCTCAGGGCCTGAGCACTGTCCTTGGACTTTCTCAAGGCTAGAGCTCTACCACTTGAGCCTCAGCACCAGTTCTGGCTTTTTTCTATGTATGTGGTCTTCTTGCATGCTAGGCAAGCACTCTACCACTATGCTCAACTCCCAGCTCCAATATGAGTCTTTTGTTGTTATTGTTGATTATGGGGCTTGAACTCTGGGCCTCGGCACTGTCCTTGAGCTCTTCAGCTCAGGGTTCCTGCCCTATTCATGGAGCCACATTCCCATTTTCTGGTGATTAATTGGAGATAAGAGTCTCACATTCTTTAGTTCCCGGGCTGGCTTTGAACCTTGATCCTCAGATATCAGTCTCCCGAGTAGCTAGGGTTATAGGCGTGAGCCACTGCGCCTGGCTTTTAAGCGTGAGCCTTTAGTGCCTGGCTCTGTGTGTGTGTGTGTGTGTGTGTGTGTGTGTGTGTGTGTGTGTGTGTTGGGGCTCAAACTCAGAATCTCTGCCCTCATCTACCCCTTGACCTCTATCCCTACCCTCCCTGTCACCTAATTCTGTCACCCTCTAGAATCAGATTCTACTGTCTATGTAAATATGATTTACTTAAATCCTTGTGTTGTCCTGGTGTAGGCATTCAGTACCTGTACTTGGTTCACTAATCTTCATGATAATAAATTGCAACTCGTTTATTTTTTCCATTTGCTTCAGCTAAGTCTGGTGGGAGCACAAAATTGAACTGCCATGCCAGAGTTTTCTGACAAGGTTTGTCTTTATCAGGAAGCACTGGAGAGGGGCTCCTTGTGCGTTCTGGGAGAGCCCAGTGAGAGCCGACTGTGCCTGTGTGTTTTCTTGGCCAGGTCACTGCAGGGCGGCCTGATTATTTTGTTTGAAGTAGATTCCTAAGACATCAGATGTTCTCATTATAAGTTCATAAACACATTCCCAAGCCACAGCTCAAATAACTTTGTGCTTTAAAAAAGGGAGAAAATAAATGTCCCCACAAGTATTTATGGACCAGGTACAACATAACTTGAAACTATTAAGTGGCTGCAAATTGCTGAGCAGGAAATGAAGAGGAGGGATGGGTTTTGTGTAAATAAATTGGTGATAAATAGGTAAAAAGGTCCCTGTAGCTCATGCCTATAGCTGTTCAGGATGCTAACTAAGATCTGAGGATGGTGGTTTGAAGCCAGCCCAAGCAGGAAAGTCTGTGAGATTATCTCCAATGAGCTAACAAAAAGCCAGGAGTGGAGCTGTGACCCATGGAGTAAAGTGTCAGCCATGAGCAAAAAGGCCGAGCAAGAACACAAGGGTCTTAAGTTCAAGCCTCAGTACTGACACAAAACGAAGTAGAGAAACAGGAGGAGGAGAAGGAATAGGTGAAAAGTGAAGAAAGAGGAGCAGAAAGGCAGGTGACAAGAGCCTAGACCCTGAATGTTTAAAGAAAGAAAGAGTCACTGATGTCCAAGGCTGTAAAACTTTATGGAGTGGTATTTCAACTAGCTTAGAAGGAAGTAGAAAAGGCAAAGGGATGGTTTATGATCTCTGTCTGCAAGGACCAGTACTTCCAATGTGCTTGTCCTCCTATCCCTTTTCTCAGCCAAGTCTTCAGCTTGATCATGATGCTCAAGAAAGTCAAGTTGAATGTGTAGGTTAGGGAGTATGGAAGAAAGAATTGGAAATAGTGGTTTAATTCGAATTTAGTTTCTTTGACCCTCCTCAGTGAACGATTTATTTACTTTTGCCTGGAAAGGTTATATTTCAGTTAAGGGTACTATTGCAAAGAAATGTCTGTCTTGCTTCTCTCTCTCTCTCTCTCTCTCTCTCTCTCTCTCTCTCTCTCTCTCTCTCTCTCTCTCTCTTTCCATCTCTGACACTAGGAATTGAACTTAGGCCTTACACATATTAAGCAAGAGCTGTACCATTAAGCTCCAGCTCCAGCATGGAAAATTGCAGCTTGAAATTTTAAAGCCTTAGCCCTTTTTAAAATGAATCTGTGTCTTCTTAAAGAATGTGCTGATCAAGTCTTACCTTCTTTCCCCCACTGTAACACTCTGAATGTGTGTTGTTATAAATGCATTAACTAACCAGGTTCACTGTGATTCAGCTGTAGTGTTAGGGTTCTGAAGGACAAAATGTTGGTCCACTGATAAGTCAGATTGTTTTTGTCATCTTTCGGTAGTTTTAATTATCCATTTAGTTATCATTTTTATTAACTTTTTAGTTGTAATTAATAGAAGGGTTACAGTTATATTCACCAGATAGAAGGTGTATTACTTCACAAACATTGCTACCCTTTCTCATTTTTTGTTTTTGTCCCCATTTCCCTCCCCGCAACTCCTCCCCTCATCTTGTTTTCCCCCCTTCCCTATCCTATTGCAAATAATCAAATAAACATATATATAATATATCTCCATTTAGTTTTTCTTTAGTTAAGTACTTTGCCTTTTTTGAGACAGGGTTTTTCTGTGTAGCCCCCATTGGTCTCAAACTTGTTAGGTATCTCAGCTGATCTGCAACTTGTGATCTTCCTATCTCAGCCTCTGCAGTGCGGGGATTGTAGACGTGTATGACCTTGCCTGCACGGAGTGGCGGGCTGTGTTGATGCTGCTGCCTGTCTGTAACATGGCTGTCAATTTGTCAGCTATCAACTGCTGCTCCCACTCTGACCTGCAGGTGAATCAAATTGTATTGTCGGCAAAAGAACCACATTTAATGTTTTAACAATTGTTTTGGCTGGTCCTGGGGCTTGGATTCAAGGCCTGGGTTCCTTCCTTAAGCTTTTTTTTTGCTCCAGGCTGGCATTCTATCATGTGAGCCACCATTCTACATCTGGGTTTTTGGTGATTATTGGAGACAAAAGTCACTTGGATTTTCTTGCCTGGACTGGCTTTGAAATGAACTCAGTCTCCTTAGTAACTAGGATGACAGGTGTGTGCCACCAATGGCTGGCTCCAAATATCATACTTTATTAAGATTAATAATAAAATAAGATTGGACTGAGTGATTCTGAGACTATCTTATGAAAATGGCTAAAGGAAGTACTTATATTTGTAGCAAGCTTCTTTTTGTTCTTTTGGAATTGTATTTTTGATTTAATCGTACAAATTTACTCATTCCAAATTGGTGAGATTCTTCATTGGTGTCTTTGTATAATTGATTTCTTATTGTGCACATTTTTTTTATTATATTACCATAAGTACTGGGGCTTGAACTCAGGGCCTGGGCACTGTCCATGAGCTTCTGTTTCCTTCCACATCTGTTGCCTCTGGGCTGTGAATGATCCTTTGTGGTAACAGGTAAGTGTCATTCTAGCTTTGGTAGCAAGCATAAATAGGACGATGGCATGGGTGGGCATGGGTGAAAAGTGAAGCTCTATCTCCAGAATTAACCAGCGCGAAAAGGGCTGGAAGCAGAAAGTGGTAGGCTATCTGCTTTAGCAAATACAAACCCACAACTAAAAATAACTTCCCAATGATCTTTACTGATACTGAATATCCTACCTGTACTAAATACAATTTTTTTTATTTATGTCTCAGTTTCTATGCAGATTTTGGACCTCTGAACTTGGCAATGGTGTACAAATACTGCTGTAAACTAAACAAGAAACTAAAAGTGAGTATGACGTTGGCACATCCATTTTAGCATTAGGATGTTCGAACCAAGAAATCCACCCTCGGGGACTGCTGCAACGCCCTGTAGTCAGGTCATTTTGCTCTTTGGAAATCTATGCGAGGAGTTCACCTGTGTGAGGAGTTGAAACAGATCCTTCCTGCTGGCACCACAAAGGCTGGGTTAACCTCTTTCATTTTTCAGGATGAACGGTAACATGAGCTGAGTGAAGTCACTGCAGCCGTGATCTGAAGAAGAAAGCCCAGGTCCTTTCAGGTTGTTGTTAATGAGTGTCTATCAAATTCCCTCCCAGGATAATTTTTCTGGAACCTTCAGATCTCCTGGTAGACACTGTTTCCAGGTGCTGAGGGACACGGGATGGCTGGAGTTGCGGAACACAGCCTGTCAGATCAAATCCTGAATTTCCATGTCTGTGGAGTTCATCCCCAAGTGGGGCTGGCAGGCCAGCAGAGATGGGGGAAGGGCAGGATGTGGTCAGAACTTTGGCATCAACCTGTAGTGCTTTTCCTTTTTCTTCTTCCTCTTCTTCTTCTTCTTCTTCTTCTTCTTCTTCTTCTTCTTCTTCTTCTTCTTCTTCTTCTTTTTTTTTTTTGTGCTACTGCTGGGTCTTGAGCTCAGGGCTTTGCCCTCTCACTTAGCTTTTTGGCTCAAAGTTGCTGGTTGATCACTTGAGCCACATCTCCACTTGCAGTTTTTGTTTGTGTTTTCTGGTTAACCGACATAAGAGTCTTGCAGAATTTTCAGTCTGACTAGCTTCTTCCCATGATCCTCTTTGCTCAGCCTCCTGAGTAACTGGATTATAGGCATAAGCCACCAGCGTCCAGCTAACATGCTTTTGATATAAGCACAAAATTATACCAGTTGGCATTTTATCCTTTCTATTAGGTAAAGTGCAGCTGTTGCTCACTATGTTGGGCATAAACTAACCACTTAGCCATTGTCCTTTGATTGTTTTATGTTGAACTTAGATATAAAAGGCAGTCAGCTGGAAAATTAGGTATTTTTAAATGTATACATTCTGCCCTTGATTTCGAAGTGCTGAATGCTTGTGAAGTGAGAAAGACTTCCTAAAATAATAATATAACTTAAACTTTTCTAAGAATTAACTTATGACATCCTGCCTGCCCAGGATTTGTAATTTTAACTAAAGATGTATTTTCTTAGAAAAGAAGCTACCATCAGTAGTCTAGAAAGTAGAGATGTTTGCAACCACCAGTGGCACAAATAGTATCCTTTCTATATAGAATGAACTTTTAATGACTCACTCAACAAGAGGAAGATAGTTAATAAATAATTGAAGTTTATCTCTCTGTTGTGAAGATCTAGGATTTCTTTATTTCTTGGTTCATTGTGTTAGCATGTTGTTGGTGTGAACTGAGTATTATAAAATGAACCATCTGGGACCGTGTACAAACTACAGTTACCAGAGATAAAGAAATTGTTATTACACAACATTTTGTTCATGCCAGTTGCACAAAAATAGATGGATTGAGTTAAGCTGTTTTGCTACCATATTTTATACTGAGCATCCCGAATTAATTGCTGGTTAATTGGAGATGAGTCTCTTGGATTTGTCTGCTGGGCGAGGCTCGAACTGTGGTCCTCAGATCTTAGCCTCCTGAAAAGCTAGGATTACAGGTGAGAGCCAGTGGCCCTGGGCTAGAATCTTTTGATTAAGAGCAAAAGGTTTACTTTAAGGAACGTAAACCTTGAGATTACTTCAACCTTGTGTGACCTCAATGTCTTCATTTAGAAAATATGATTTCTAGAGCTTCCATAGGATGATAGTAAGGATTGAATTAGAAAATTTCTTGTGAAGAGCTTTGTAAATGTTAACATTAAGGTTACATGCTAAATGAAATGTTTCTTAATTTAACACTTGTGATTTCTGGTAGGATACTCAGTAAAGACAGTTCTTCCATGAATTTTAGGAGCATCCTTTTTCTTACCTGAACTCTATCCTTTTTTTTTTTTTGCCAGTCCTGGGCTTGAGCTCAGGGCCTGAGCACTGTCCTTGGACTTTCTCAAGGCTAGAGCTCTACCACTTGAGCCTCAGCACCACTTCCGGCTTTTTTCTATGTATGTGGTACCGAGGAATCGAACCCGGGTCTTCATGCATGCTAGGCAAGCACTTTAACCACTAGGCCAAACTCCCGGCCCCCTTTTTTTTTTTTTTTTTGCCAGTCCTGGGCTTGAGCTCAGGGCCTGAGCACTGTCCTTGGACTTTTTTCTCAAGGCTAGAGCTCTACCACTTGATCCTCAGCACCACTTCCGGCTTTTTTCTATGTATGTGGTACCAAGGGATCGAACCCAGGTCTTCATGTATGCTAGGCAAGCACTTTAACCACTAGGCCAAATTCCTTGCCCCGAACTCTATCCTTTTATAGGAAAGCTAACCAGCCTGGCTTTAGGAATCTCAATGTTTCTTGTCCAAGGTTGCAAAGTGAAGTCAGGGTTTGTTGCCACCTCTTCTTGTTTTTGGGTGGTACTGAGGATCAATCTGTGCAAGCTTGGCAAACGCCCTACCACCACTTGAATCACACCCTCAACCCCTTTAGTTGGATTTTTGTCTTGGAGACAAGGTGTTGCTAACTTTTGTCTGAGCTGGCCTTCGATTTGTGATCCTTCAGCCTCTGTCTCCTGAGTAGTCAGGATGATAGATATGTGCTACTTCGCCTGGCACATGCCTCTGTTGACATCGGCTCCTCTGCCTTTGGTCAAGGGGAGCCCCTGGTTTAGGCTTCTGGTTCTCATGACACTGACTCTTACCTTCTTCCTCTTCCTCTGTAGTGACAGTTATTGCCACTCAGGCTGCTTCTCTTCTGGGAACCCAGATAGCAGGCTTTCTTGTGCAGGTTGTTCCTTGTTACACATCTTGCTCTATGTAGTTCTCTTGAACTATCTTGTTAGATTAATGGTTCTTAAGCCATTCTCTTCCTCCCTTCCTTCCTTCCTTCCTTCCTTCCTTCCTTCCTTCCTTCCTTCCTTCCTTCCTTCCTTCCTTCCTTCCTTCCTTCCTTCCTCTATTTCTATCCTCCTCCCTTTCTTTCATTCTTTGTGCTGTGATAACTGGGGTCTGCACTCAGAGCCTCACACTTGATAGGTTATCACTTGAGCCATGCCTCCAGTCCTTTTACTTATTACTGTTGTTGTTGTTTTTTTTAAAATAAACTCTTGCATTTTGCCTGGCTGGTCTGAACCATGATCCTCCTGTTTACACTTTCTGTGTGGCTGGGGCTTGAACTCAGGATCTGGGCTCCGTCCCTGAGCTACTTTTGCCCAAGGCAAGCACTGTACCACTTGAGCCACAGCACCATTTCTGGCTTTTCCTGTGTATGTGATACTGAGGAATTGGATCCAGGGCTTCATGCTTACCAGGCAAGCACTCTGCCACTAATCCACCTTCCTAGCATCTATTTTGTGAACATTTTTCCCAGGCTGCCCTTGAATTATAATCTTGCTGATCTCTACAGCAACAGACTGCAGGCACCGTGCCTGGCTCCTCTGTACATGTTAATCCTTTTGATATTCATTTTTGCTTTTCTTACTCTACTGAAACTGCTCTCGTGAGACAAACACAGATATGATGATATTGGTGTGGTCCTCAAATTACCTTACTTCTCTGAACAATCCTGATTATTTTAACCAGTAACTTCATTTTCAAATCCTCCTGGGTGATATTCTTAGGCACCTGTTATTTTCTAGTCTGGATAGTTTCACTTCCAGTAAAGATCGTATGATTGCTTTTCTTGATTTCATGCTTATATAGAGAGGTAACAGTTTGCTGTGAATTATTCTCTTCCAACCTCAAATCTCTTATTTCTTAAATGTCAAAAGGTACCTTTTTTAAAACTTACTAATTTGAAGTAATTTTTACAGTTTTTCCGCATTCTGTTCACAGTGTCCTTAGTTTTAATTATGTTGATTGGAGTGGGAAATTGTCCATCAATAGTCCAAATGAGAAGTACTGTTGCCAACCACAGTTTTTTAACCAACGTTAAAAAATTGCTGGTACTGAGTTCTGTAATAATTCATGACAATTTGCTATTTCTAGTCAATATCTACCTTGACAGAGGAAGTAAGCAAAGATAGAAGAGTGTTTGAAGTGAGAATAATTTGCAAAACTGTGTGTGTTATTTAAAGCACATTGCCATCAATGATGAGAGCTGGGACTACTAATCTGGTATTGTAAGGGATTCTGAAATTACATGTATAGTTTGGTATGCTTTTCTTCTGAGAAGATGCATCACTTGTGTGTGTGTGTGTGTGCGTGCGCCCGCGAGCACTGGGACTTGACCTCATGGCCTCTCCCTTAGCTTTTCACTCAGTGCTACCATTTTACCACTGGAGCTGCACCTCGCTTCAGTCTTTTTGGTGGTTAATTGGAGATGTTTCATGGACTTTCTTGCCCAGGTTAGTTTGAGCCTCAGTCCTCAGATCTCAGCCTCCTGAATAGCTAGGATTGTAGGTGTGAGCCACTGGTTTCCATTAAGGACACATGGCTTTTTTTCACCCCTGCCAGTCCTGGGCTTGAGCTCAGGGTCTGAGCACTGTCCTTGGGCTTTCTCAAGGCTAGAGCTCTACCACTTGAGCCACAGCACCACTTCTGGCTTTTTTCTATGTATGTGGTACTGAGGAATGGAACCCAGGTCTTCGTGCATGCTAGGCAAGCACGCTACCACTAGACCAAACTCCTGGCCTGGCTTTTTTTTTTTTTTGCCAGTCCTGGGCTTGAGCTCAGGGCCTGAGCACTGTCCTTGGATTTTTCTCAAGGCTAGAGCTCTACCACTTGAGTCTCAGCACCACTTCTGGCTTTTTCTAAGTATGTGGTACCAAGGGATTGAACCCGGGTCTTCGTGCATGCTAGGCAAGCACTCTACCATTAGGCCAAACTCCCGGCCCACGGCTTTTTTTTTTTTTTTAAATCAAGTTTTCAGAAGGATCTTTAGTAGACAATGCTAAGACCACTTAGCTAGAATATAAAGACTTCAAAAAGAGAAGAGTGTACTAATGTCAAAGTTGGTGAGATACATAAGTTTAAGTAGGTAATATACATAATTTTATAATATTACATTATAAAAGTAAGTGTACATTGATTTTTTTTGGCAGTACTGGGATTTGAAACCAGGCCTTCTGCTTACTAGGCAAGTACAAAGCACACTACCACTTGAGCTATATCTCCAGTCCTTTCTGCTTTAGTTTTTCAGAGAGGAATCTCTTGCTTTGCTCTGCAGGCTGTCTTCAGACCTTGACATCCTGTCTCTTTCTCCTGAGTAGCTGAGAATCTGGGTAGATATCACCAGACACATAGCTCTGTATGTTTAAATATATATATATATTTTAAATATATATATATATTGGGGGGGATGGGCTGAGAGTGTGGCCTAGTGGTAGAATGCTTACATGAAGTCCTGGATTTGATTCCTCTGTACCATATACACAGAAAAATCCAGAAATGATGTTGTGGCTCAAATGGTAGAGCGCTAGCCCTGAGAAGGTTTAAGGACAGTGCCTAGGCCCTGAGTTTAAGCTCCAGGACTGACCAAAAAACCTTTGTTTTTGTTTTAAACAGGGTCTCATGTATAGCTCAGGTTCCTTTCAAACTCAAGTGCTGGGACTATAGGCATGTGTTAGCACAGCAGGGCTTTGTGGTATCTTCTCTAAATGTCATTAGTTTAAAAAAATTTTGCAATTGCTAATTTAACAATCTGAAAATTTTATAATCACCATAGGATTTGAATGGGTTAACAAAACTCAATATAGTTTTAATGATTAATTTCAGTTTTCCTCAAGGAAACATAAAATCCCAACGTGGGAAACGATTTAAAAAAAATCTGAAAAGGAAGACATTTTCTAGGACAATGATATTTTAAATACCTGTGATGGTAAATCCTCAGGACAATTACAATAATCTTGAGGATTTTTTTTTTAAAGGATTAAAAGAATTTTCCTGGAAAAACTATTAACACTCTACCTCTGAGGATAGAGGGGGAGGGGAAGTGCCATGAAATATCGTGTCACAGCACTTGGCAGATGGTGGGGGTCTGGGGTGGTCCTTGTTGCTGAGTGAATCAGTGCAGTAATTCAATCCTGGATGCCAGGCAGGTGGTCACCATCACAGGTGGTTGTGTACAAGAACTCTTCTGATGTGATCATAAGACCACCGTGTGTGTGTGTGTGTGTGTGTGTGTGTGTGTGTGTGTGTGTGTGTGTTTGCCAGTCCTGGGGCTGACCACTCTCCTTGGACTTTCTCAAGGCTAGTGCTCTACCACTTGAGCCATACCTCCACTTCTGGCTTTTTCTCTATTTGTGGTACCAAGGAGTTGAACCCAGGTCTTCGTGCATGCTAGGCAAGCACTCTTACCACTAGGCCACCCTGTTTGTATAACAACGAAAGCTCCTTGAGATTTCTCTCTGGGGCTGTTTTAGGTGCAAGGGCTTTGGGGAAAGAAAAGCAGGGTTATATTCTGGAGAGTCATGTAGTTTAAAGGAGTGCCATGGCATTTGTAGAGCAGGGGGCCCTTATGATCACTGAAGAAGTCTGATATAGAGAGTCCCCATATGCCAGTGTGTGTCTCTCTGTGTGTGTGTGTGTGTGTGTGTGTGTGTGTGTGTTGATCTCAGGCTCTCAAACTTACAGCTGGTGCTCTACCACTTGAGCCACACCTCTACCTAAAGCTTTTTGCCATTTGATTGGAGATGAGTCATACTGATTTTTCTACTTGGGCTGACTTCAAGTCATGTCCTCAGATCTCAGCTTCTTGAGTAGCAAGGATTACACCTGTGAGTCACTAGTGCCTGGATGATGATCAAATACCTTACAAACAGCATTTTTCCCCCAATAACATTCTTTCACTAGGTCTTTAACCAAATGATACATTTTATTCATTTATTCATGAATAAAATATATGGAGATGAAGGCAAAATAGACCACCTAGACACATCTTTTCCTTAAGAAGTCATTCAACTGATTCTTAGCTCTAAATAAAAACATAAACCATGTTTTGTTTTGTGCAGCCAAAGAAAGCTTTCAAGAATATCCCTTTCCTGAGAAAGTTGGAGGTAAAACATGGAGAGGTCATGGCTGATCACAGGAAGACCTGTTCCATTTTCTTTGCTTTTGCAGTGAGAAGCACTGATTGCTATGGAGACGCTGATTGCTGTGGGCCTTGCTGGGCTAGCCTAGTCACTTGTAAGAGAATGATGCCTTGGTCACTGTGGGTCCCCCCCTTGTTGTGAGCTACTCAATCTGACCTCTGTCATTTGTAGAGCTTGCTTGTTTCAAGACATGCATGGACTGTAATTTCCTATTGAGAACCATATTTATCCTGGCTGTACCAGAAACTTCCCGAAGCTGATTGTTAGCTGATCCTGACTGATTCAGGCAACTTCATGCAACCCATGTGCTAAGCAAACAGCTTAAAGCTTTTACTTTTTAAAAGCATGGCACACAAAATTCGCTGAAACGCTGCTTATCATCTTTGTATCTTTATGTCGGTCATTGACTCCCTCCTCCCCCTTTTTAGTTTTTGAGTTGAGTTGCATTACCTTTTGCTGTTGAGTGGTTAGTTTGTGCTCTCCTAACCTATACAGAACAAGTTGAGTGCATGGTTTGTGTGTATTGTCAGAGTTCAAGGATAGCTTGATCTCTTTGTGATTCATGTTAGCATGCGGTCATCATCATTTCTCTGAGTATCTGGGTTTATTTTCCTATCAAAACTCAACCTTTCAGGTAGTTTTTCTTTCTAAGGTAGAAGATGTCAACATTGTTATCTTAGTTTATATTGTTCTGCCATACGGTTACTATATTTGGTTTACAAGTATTATTAAATATTATATGATATACCACCTGCTTTTGATTTAGGCGAAAAGTAGTAAAACTTTGACTCTCAGGTAAGCAATACAGGTCTGGAAATTTCTATAGGTTTGATTATATGAATGGATAGATGTTTAATCCTATATATATTTTTAAGCCCTTGGTAAGTGAAAAAGTGATTGTACCCATGACTAAGATTACATCATTGTTCTTGAGTGAAATGAATGTATCTACTCAGTTCCCTCTTGTGTCTGTTATCATGAAGGCTTGTCTGGCTAGGCCAATATTTTGCATGAGCCATTCATTAGATTGTAACTGTGCATGTGGCTAGGGACTGGGGGACCCTTCTTAAAAGTTTTGACCAGTAGCTGCTTTATTCATGCTGGTAACTAGTAGAGCCTTCAGCTACATCATCCTGGTGCAAGCTGATTGCCCATGGACTGCCTTCAGTCCACAGACATGTTTTAACTTAAATTATTATTATTATTATTTTGCCAGTCCTGGGGTTTGAACTCCGGGCCTGAGTCTTGGCCTTTCTGTAAGACTAGAGCTCTACCGCTTGAGCCACCTCACCATTTCCGGCTTTTTTCTATGTATGTGGTACTGAGGAATTGAACCCGGGTCTTCGTGCATGCTAGACATGCACTCTACCACTAGGCCAAACTCCCAGCCCCAACTTAAATTAATTTTTAAAAATTACCTTTAAATACTTGTACTAAGTGGTTTCACTTCAACATGCATGGACATGTTTTGCTGGGAATGTGATTGCAACTTGTGTAAATGTATGTATAATTCTGGCTTCTTTGATTTTTGAATTAGTGCATATATCTATGTATCTATCTATCTATATACATAAATATGTCTATATGCATTTTATATGTATACATACATACTTTTATAGATACATGCACATACATATATGTATATATACATATAGATGCATATATATGCACACATATACATATACATTTTTTGTGTGTATTTGCCAGTACTGGGACACAAACTCTGGGAATGGATATTATCCCTTAGCTTTTTTGCTGAAGACTGGTGCTTGAGCCATAGCTCCATTTCTTTGCTGATTAATTGGGTATAAGAATCTCATGTACCTTCTTGCTCTGGCTGGCTTTGAACTGTGATCCTCAGATCTCAGTCTTCCGAGTAAAGCCACTGGTGAGCCACTTGTGCCCAGATGAATTAGTATTTGGAATACAGACAGGTTTCATTGCTAATTTCCATTAATGCACACAGTGCTTTTTTGAACCTCTGTGTCCCCTCTACCATTCTCCCATTCCTCCACCCTCCCTTTTTTTCTTTTCAATACTGAGTTATGTGAAAGGCCCTCTTTCCTGCATGGAAGAGTAGGACAAGTGGTACTCATACTTAACAAGAACTTAGAGCGGTGGATTTCCTGAGCCAGCAGCAGCTGCATCCTCAGGAAACCTGCTAGAAATATGGATTCTCAGGCTCTGCTCCTGTGAATCAGAAACTTGGGGTGGGGCCCAGATCACAGTGCTGTAATAAGCTTCCCAGGTGACTGGAGCTAACCAAAAGAGAATGAAATGGGCCAGATGTTGTGGCACACACTTGTAATCCCCAGTTCTTGGGAGGCTAAGGCAGGAGGATAGTGAATTTAAGTTTAGCCTGGGCTACATAGTGAGATCCTTCCTCAGGAAATTAAAAATGAAAAGAAAAGAAAAGAAAGGAAAAGAAGAGAGAGACAGAGACAGACCTAGAATGGATTAGAACACATTAATAAAATAATAAAATATAATGGGATTTGGATTTAGGTCATTTTTATTTCTGAATTTTAATAATGTTAACTATTTCAGCTGAGAATTATTTTTATGAATTCTGAACCACAGAACTTGTTATGGCTTCAGAATTGATATTTCTCCAAATCAGCAAACTCAGTGAGGGAGTTCTGAAGGCACCCAGCACATTTCACAGCGGGCCCTATCTGACTCTTTGCTTATGGGTCTCCTGTGTTTCTTGTATTTCAGCCATGGCCATGCCCTGTGCTTTTACAAACTACTATGTGAGGGGCCCCTCCTGACACTGTTCTTTATTACTCTGGGAAATTCGGAGATAGAGTAAATGACAAAGATGAGCTTCTGCTTCTTATGTGGCTGTAACTAGGGAGGCTGCTGGGTGTCCACTTAAATTAAGAACTCTGATAGTGTAATTCCTTAGAAAGGTGAAGTCAAAGTTCAACAAAATAAACACCAGGAGGTGGGTCCTGGAAAGGGGTGGGATGGATCAGGAGAAAGGAGTACATAGGTGAAGAAGAGGGAGAGAACGCCTTCAAGAATTCATTGTATGTTTTATAAAATTAAGAAGTGAGGGATGGGTGTGTTGGGAGGGTTGGAGGAGAATGTAGAAAGAGGCGACAGTGATCAAGATGCACTGTATTCATACACTGCTTTGTTAAATGGCAACTCCTTGAAACGGCTTCTTAGAGATCATTTTTATTTTTTGTGGGTCGCAGGGCTTGAACTTGACCTGAGCACTGTCCCTGAGCTCTTCAGCTCAAGGCCACCATCCTACCTTGAGCCCAGCCCCGCTTCTCTTTTTCTGGAGGTTCATTGGAGATAAGAGTCTCAGGTCCTTTTGTACCCGGGCTAGCTTTGAACCTTGATCCTCAGATCTCAACCTCCTGAGTAGCTAGGATGACAGGCGTGAGCCACTTTGTCCAGCTTTAGAGATAATTATTATTTTTCAAAGCATTTACAGATCTGCAGTGGAAAGGAACTCTTTGGAGTTCTCTACTCCAATTTAATGGCCCATTCCAAGTTAGCTTCTGTAGCCTATATGATTAAGAAAAAGGCAGGGATAGAGGCTCCCAACCCAAGAAAACATGCAAATTTTAAATATATGAGCAAGAAGGTCTCCTCCCTTCCCCACTCCCAAACACAACCAAGAAATAAGCATTGGTAGGGAGAGAATGATTTTGTGAGTTATCATTTTTGATGAGTAAATGTCTTTCCACAGTGTTTCCATAGCAGCAGTTCAATAGGAAATCTAAATACCCAGCAGAAAAGTGCATCAAATAGATAATCTGACTGCAAGGCGGCTGACCCGTTCCATTGGCAGGAAATGCAGAGAGAGAAAGAGAGGGGGTGGAGGGAGGAGAGGAGAGATGTGGTCTTCCCCTGGGGGTATAGGGGAGGCAGTTTAAGGTATTTAGGCTTTAGAGACATAGGAAATAATTAAGTTCCATTCGCGCTGGGACTTGAATTCAAGGCCTTGCATTCGTGCTTAGCTTTTCCCCTTTAGTTTATCACTCTACTATTTGAGCCATGCTTCCACCTCTAGCTTTATGTTAGTTAATGGAGATAAGAATCTCTCAGATTTTTTTCTGCCTAGGCCAGCTTCTAATCATGATTCTCAGATCTCAGCCAGCTGAGTAGCTAGGTTTGTAAGGTGTGAGTAACTGGTACCTGCCTTCGCTTTCCTTTTGTTAAATCAAGTATTACTTATTGATGGAGAATAATAAATGACCAAACTAAACGATCAGCAAGTAATGGGTTAGACAGAGAAAGAAAATGCCCAGGCATTCAGGAGTTTCACAATGAGAAAGCAATGAGCCAAGTTTCAACACCATTGATATTAACTTTGAAGTCTTCACAATAACTTTAGTGGAATCATCTGATAATAAAATGTTCTTTCCCCCCTCTTTTCTTCATAGGAGTGTTTTTATACATGTATCAGGAAATAAAGGCACTGACAATAGAGCTTCCTTTTTTTTTTCTTGATTGTTACTGGTGTTTGAATTCAGACCTCACCCTGGCTTGGCAGGCACTCTTATTCACTGAGCCACATCTTTTGCCTGTAAGAGACTTAACTTGGAGTCAAACACTAAGTTTTAAAAGTTTAATTGAAAACAAAACAAAACAAAACACTACAGGGCACCAGTGGCTTATTCCTTTTATCCTTGACACTCAGGAGGCTGAGATCTGAGGACTGAGGTTCAAAGCCAGTCCAGACAGGAAAGTCTGTGAAACTCTAATCTCCAGTTAACCATGAGAAAGCTGAAAGTGGAGCTGTAGTTCAGTGGTAGAGCACTAGCTTTGGGGCAGAAGAAGCTCAGAATTAATGCTCAGGCCTTGAGTTCAAGTCTTAGAACTGGCACACATGTATCATTTCAAAGAATTTTACATGTAGTTACCGAAGAGGGATTCTTGGTTTAGAACTGTCACTTGTGTTCCTATGTGAGTACATGCTAGAGCCAAAATGATAGCATTTCATTCTTAGGAGAAATTTCTGAGTTTCTTTTGTAGAAAATGACATGGTAAATGATTTTCTGTTAGTTGGGTTCAGTGGATTGAGTATGAAAAGCCATTTTTATAGTCGGTATGAATTTATAAATATTATCCAATGTATTATGTGCCTGTATTTAGAAAATTATTTGTCGATATTCTGTTCTGAAACACCATGGAATGGAGAAGAGGTAATTGAGTTACATCTGTTCTTGCTGCTGTACATTTGAATTTTGACTCATCATTTAATAGTTTTATCAATAGTTTTATTTATAGTTTAATGGGTCTTTCTCTTATCTCTCTTTATGCCTAGCATGTATGCTAGCATGGTGCTTATTTCTGATTTAGTTAAATACTTGAGCATGTAACATCTTGCCTGGCATACCACAAAGTGCTTAATGACTAAATCTATGAGTTTAATGAATGGCTCTTGAATTAGATGCTTACTGATATTGTTTTGATGGCTCATTATTTTTCTCCATTAACCACTTGTTTTCAGTTAATCAGAACACATTCTAGGAAGGAAATACATTAATATTGGTCTCTATAATTGAAACATTTTAGAGAAGACAGCAGATTGACACATTAGAACAGACTAAAATATGAGTCATAAATGACTGTTCAGAGTGGAAATAGCATATAGGGAGTAAAATATAAGCTCTAGAATAAATCAAATAATAAACTATGTTTTATTTATTTTTTTTTTATGTTAAGAGGTCAGCCATTTCATTTCCCACCACATCAGTCTCCTTTCTTGGAGAGAAAAATCTTGATTATTAGTCAATGATATGATAGATTAAAAAAAGTGAACTCAAGTCCTCCCCTCCCCACACACCTGTGTCTAAATGCCCCAGATATTAAAATTCAGACATATTTAGTTTTGTGGATCCTAAGCCATCTTGAACATTGACAGGAGCTGGCTGCCATCCACAAATGTTAATATTGTCTTTATAGTTACATTCTTTTTTTTCTTCTCCATTTAGTCCTACAGTTTATCAAGAAAGAAGATTGTGCACTATACCTGCTTTGACCAACGGAAAAGAGCAAACGCAGCGTTTCTGATTGGTGCTTATGCCGTAAGTGTGTTCTTCATGCTTCCTTTCTCTATCCAGCAGTGATAGACCAACACTGTCAATAATGCAGGCCACTTCACCAGGGTGCTAGGGAGATGGGAAGATAATTAGTAGCTTGGGGAATTGATCTGGAATGGAAAGTCTGCCAGTGATAGGGTGTTTAGTGAGAGAAATATTGGAATTTCAATGTGTTGCCTGGCTTCTCCTGTCAAGTGTTTGAATAAAAAGAATACCTAAGCTGGGTGTGGGTGGCTCACATCTGTAATCCTAGCAGTTTAGGAGGTTGAGCTCTAAGGATCACTGTTTGCCAGCCCAGGGAGAAAAGGCCAGGAGACTTTTTTTTTTTGGTCTGGAATTAGGACTTGAACTCCATATCTGATGCTTTTGCTCATTCAGTGGCACTTTGCCATCTGAGCCGTGCCTCCAACCCTACCAGGAGATTCTTCTCTCCAATTAATCACCAAAATTTGGGAAGTGGAAGTATGGTTTAAATGGTAGAGCATCAGCCTTGTGTGAAAAAGCTAAGGGACAGCAGCTAGTTCCTGAGTTCAAGCCCCTCTACTGGCAGGAAAACAACCCCACAAAACAAAAACAAAAATGCGTGTGTAGGTGAAATACATGTGATAAAATATTTTTCTTTCTTATTTTTTTTGCCAGTCTCTAGGCTTGAACTCAGGACCTGGGCACTGTCCTTGGACACTTTTTGCTCAAGGCTAGTGCTCTGCCACTTGAGCCACAGCGCCGCTTCTGACTTTTTCTGTGTATGTGATATCTAGGAATTGAACCCAGGGCTTCGTGCATGCTAGGCGAGCACTTCACTACTAGGTCACATTCTCAGCCCAACATAGTCCTTTTTGTAAGAAGAAATCTTGGATGACACCAGGCAGTATTTATTATTGCTTTCATTTTTTTCCCTAAATCTTCATCTATCTATACAAGTGTTTGCAATAGGAAACATATATTTGCATCGATTACAGCTTCTTGACTATTTCAGATCTTCAAGAAAATGCTTTTGAATGTAGGTTTGGTCCTCTATAAGCACAACTGTCAAGCAGGAGTTCCATAGGAATATGTTATGGCTTCTGGAATTTTCCTTCTGTGCTGAGACTGAGCAGAAAAAAAGCAGAAGTCATCAGGGCTGGGGTGTCCCTGCAAACCAGCGGATTCTTCAGGGATGTAGGAACATTCAGCGAGAGCTCTACTGGCTACAGGCCATGTCAAGCTCAAAACCCTGTTCTGTTGAGTGAGTCGTTGCCTGGTACAGCCTAGGAAGATTCACAAGCTGACAGCCAGTGCAGGCTGACACCTTGATTGTAGGACTGAGGTACCCAGCTCTGCCTGCCATTCCTGCTCCAGCGTGACCCTACTTCTCTTTCTCTGCAAATACTATGCTATAGCACAAGGAATAATGGCTAAGATTCAGAAACAAACAAGCAAACAAACAAACAAACAAACCCCAAACCCTGAAACAAAAGCATGGCTGGGTACCTGGCTCAAGCCTATAATTCTAGCTATTCAGGAGGCTGAGATCTGAGGATTGCAGTTCAAAACCAGCTGGGGCAGAAAAATCCTGACACTCTTATCTCTAATTAATTATGCAAAAACTGGAAGTGGAGCTGTGGCTCAGAGTGGTAGATCACTAGCCCTGAGCACAGAAGCTCAGGGACAGGGCCTAGGCTCTGAGTTCAGTCTCAGGACTGGCAAAAGCCCAACAAACAAGACCCAAGACGTGAAGTATTTGTCCTAAAGGGATTCTGGATGGAAATGTCAAGTCAGTTATCCTTCTTAACTTTATTTAGTTCCCTTGTCTCTAAACTGGGAAGATTGGATGGAAGGTTCCTTAGATTTCCTTCCAGTTCTTAGGATACTGTAGTTATTCACGGTACCGGCTAGGCTGCTGCTTTTATTTTAAAGAGAGGGTTCAGTGAGGTGTTGGGAACTGGTTAAGCAGCATGCCTATTTTGCATTGATAATTGCTACTCATTTCAAATTGGTTATTGATGCCAGGCACTGGTGGCTCACATTTGTAATCCCAGCTACTCAGGCAGAGATCTGAGGTTTGCAGTTCAAAGCTAGCCCAGGCAGACAAGTCCCTGTGAAACTCTTATCTCCAATTAACTACACAAAATGAGAAGTAATGTTGTCTCAAGTGGTAGAGTGCCAGCCTTGAGCAGAAAACGCCAGATGAAGAAAAAAAAGCCCTGTATTCAAGCTCCAGTGCCCCCCCAAAAAAGAAAAAAAAAAGAAAGAAAGGGAAATATGAAGAAGAAAAGTCAGCTACCTGACTTTGCCCCACTTCTTTCTGATTTGTTTTGGGTGGTCTTTGATTTCAGCAGGCACCTCTTGAAATTTGAAATTCAGTCCAGTGTTATGGCTGCATTGGGCTTAGGATACGATGACAAGGCACATTGTTAATGTAGAAGCTTACAACACTTTGAAGTGACCCAAGGGAGAAAAACCATTTTAGCTAGGGAAGAAGTGCTGAGAGCAGCACTGCCTGGTCTCAGACCAGTTGTAGCCCTGGGTGTAAAGTGATTATTCTTGCACTGGTCATTTCCCAGTTGTTTTTTTTCTCTTCTAATTTGGAAAGGCACTCCCCAGAAAGAGTTTTGGATACTAATTCTCAATAAGAATAATACTAAGAATTGCAGTTCTTCCTTAAAGAGGGTTTTATTTTTATTTTTCTGTCCCTTCTTTATGTCATCTATATACATTTAATTGTTAACTTAAGACTTGTGTGTGTGTGTGTGTGTGTGTGTGTGTGTGTGTGTGTGTGTGTGCACTCGAGCTAGTGCTGTGGCTTGAACTCAGGGCTTTATCTTGCTTAGTTCTTTTGTTCAGGGATGATGCTCTTTTGCTGGAGCCACACCTCCACTTCTGGCCTTTTACTGTTCATAGCAGATAAGAGTTTCATGGGCTTTTTTAAAATTGGGGCTGGCTATGAACTGGGATTCCCAGATCTCAGTCCTTCTATGCAGGATAACAGATCTGAGCTACTTGTACATGGCTGTGATTGTCTTTTCACTTTTTTTGGGTGGGGGGGGTTGGTCCTGTACTCAGCCAGGTCCATGAACTCAGGACCTGGTTGCGTTCATGGTCAAGGCTAGTGCTGTACCATTTGAGTCACAGATTCATTTCAAGCTTTTTTAGTAGTTAATTGAAGATGAATCTCCCTAACTTTACTACCTGGGCTGGCTTTGAACTGCCATCTTCAGAGATTAACTTCCTGAGTAGCTACTTTTTACCTTTTTGCTTTCTTTTATTCACTACATAATTGTCAGATAAGTCTTCTCAAAGTAGAATTGGATCTCTTTATTACCCTGTTGCAGATCTGATTGTTCAGTATTCTTAGCACAGGATCCCCACCCTCTCAGAGCCATTACCATCTCTGATGAGATGTGGTTCCCTTGAGATCCTCTGAGACCCTCCCAGTCTTCTGCTCTTCTGGGGAAAATCTTAACCCTTGATCCTGCCAGATGGCCTTGATAATGCTTGCTCCATCTGGAATATATTTACTTCAAACTTTTTTGTGTGTCTGGTTATTTATAAAATTTCTATCTCAGAGAGCCTTTTTTCTTTCTTTCTTTTTTTTTTTTTAAACAATTTTTTCCCCCACAGGTTACTCTCTACTCCTATTTGTCTTTTAGGTTATTGTTATTTTCTTTATAATACTCCATTGTATGTAATTACCTTACTTATTTTGTGTATGTACTTGTTTATTATCTCTTTTCCATGCGGGAGTAGTGGGCCCTTATCTATTTTGCTCACTGCTGTGTCTAGAATATGATAAAATATTTAACAAGGGGTTACAGGCTGGTGTTCAGCCACTGAATTGGAAGCTGGCCACAAGACAGAGGTGGACTTGGGGCATTCCTGCTGTGATGGATTGTGAGCAGGGCTAGGGGAGGTGAGGGCCTCCAGGGAAGAGCTGGGGTGTATAGTGAGGGTCAGGCAGGTGCGGGAAGGAGAAGCAGCTGTTTACAGCTGGTGTGGAATTGTTCCAGGACATGACTTCTGAGTGTTGTATTTAGAACTGTGCTGAGCACATAGTACATTTCTGGAAAAAAAAAATCTACTGAATAAATTAAGAATGAGGCTTCAAAATAGGAAAGAAGGAGAAAGACAGTACATGAGCAATTCCTGTTGATTTCATGCGCCTTCCTTATTACCATAATATTTGAAGATTTTTTTTTGTGGGTCATGGGGCTTGAACTTGGCCTGAGCATTATCCCTGAGCTCTGAAGCTCAAGGCTACCACCCTACCCCTGGGCCTGGGCATTGTCCCTGAGCTCTTCACTCCAAGCTATCACCCTACCCTTGAGCCAAGCCCCACTTCCCATTTTCTAGAGATTAATTGGAGATAAGAGTCTCAAGTCCTTTAGTGCCAAGGCTGTCTTTGAACCTTGATCCTCAGATCTCAGCCTCCTGAGCAGTTAAGATTACAGGCGTGAGCCACTGCGCCTAGCTATATCTGAGGATTTTTTTTTTTTTTTGCCAGTCCTGGGCTTGAGCTCAGGGCCTGAGCACTGTCCTTGGACTTTCTCAAGGCTAGAGCTCTACCACTTGAGCCTCAGCACTACTCTGGCTTTTTTCTATGTATGTGGTACCCAGGAATGGAACCCGGGCCTTTGTGCATGCTAGGCAAGCATTCTACCACTAGGCCAAACTCCCGGCCATATTTGAGGATTTTTAAGCTCAAAGTGAGCAACAGAATGTAGGATCAAAGTGAAGATCATAGATCAAAATAATACCTTTGATATAAAAAGTGTCATGGTTGCTGGACTGCTGCTGGTTCACAACTGTAATCCTAGCTACTCAGGAGGCTGAGATGTGAGGATCAAGGTTCAAAGCCATACCAGGCAGGAAATTCCATGAAACATTTTTTTGTTGTTGTTGTTTTGCTAGTCCGGAGGCTTGAACTCAGGGACTGAGCACTGTCCTTGGGCTTTCTCAGGGCTCATGCTCTACCACTTGAGCCACAGCACCACTTCTGGCCTTTTTTGTGTATGTGGTACCGAACAGTTGAACCTAGTGCATGCTAGGTAAGCACTGTACCACTAGGCCAAGCTCCTGGCCCCATGAGGTTTTTTTTAAACTCCAGTTAACCACCAAAAAGCCAGAAGTGGGACTGTGGCTTAAGTGGTAGAGTGCTACTAGCCTTGAGCAAAAAAGGTCAGGGTCAGAGCCCAGGCCCTAGTTCAAGTCCCAGGACACACACACACACACACACACACACACACACACACACACACACACACTGCTAAGTGCTGAGGGATGTCTCAGGTGATAGAATATTTGTCTAGCATGTATGAAGCCCTGATTGCAAACTGAAAAAAAAAAAGGTTGTTGTTACTACCCTTTTTCAGTCTTCTTAAAAACTGTGATGAAATACAAGTAGCGTAAAATTTATTATCTGAACTAAATTTTTTTTTCTGCTGGCATTTGAAGTCAGAGCCTCACCCTTCCTCGACTTACTTGCTCACAGGCTTGTGCTCTACTACTTGAGCCCCCCCACCAGCTTAGCTTTTTGTTGGAGATGGAATTGGAGATGGAATCTTGCCAACATGTCTGCCCAGATTGTCTTCAAACTTTTCAATCCTCCACACTCCACAAAGTCTCAGTCTCCTGAAGAATTAGGATTACAGGCGTGAGCCACTGGTGCCCAGTCGGAACCATTTTTTAAGTGTTGAAGCAGTTCAGTGGTAGGAAGTCCTTTCCTGTGACACAAAGTCTTGACGTGTGACATAGGGGTTGTGTGTCTCCAGTTTCTTTTTTCTTTCTTTCTTTTTTTTTTTTTGTTTGCTGGATTTCACTTTAATCTGCCTGTAAGGTTTTAATATCCAACATGGGAGGGAAAAAGCAAAGTTATATGAGCTAGTTTCAGAAAAATGAGCCTACAGAAGTTCAGTGTAGAAGTTCACCTTGACCATTTACTCCTGTAAAATATAAAGAAACACCTACTGAATTACTATGTTAAGTTTCCTTCAAGGAAATAGTCTCTGCTTTTATCACTGATTATACTTTGTAGCAAAGTTAAATTAAATATATACTTCTCACAAAGGGCAGAAATCAAGTCATCTATCAAACTTAAATGAACCGAAGTCTTTGCCATCAGAATTCAGCAGTCAATCATAATTATTGTGCAGGTCCACAGGTCCATGATTTGAAATAGTTGAGGATCTTGTCAGTAACCAGGACAAAATCTTTTTTATATATGAGGATTGTTTCCACGTAAAACCCTTTTTGGAGCTCAAGCTTTTCAGTTGATGACAGGTATTTCATTTGTTGAATCATCCTTTTGTTCTACTTCATCACCTGTTGGAGACTTTTTACCATCTCAAAAAACCACAGAGCCCGACAGCAACCACACGCTGTGTAGAGAAAAGACATCTGCCTGTACCATCCTGAGGCTGTTTGTGATTGCATGTTGAAACTCTCAGTCCATGGAGGCCCCAAATCTCCAGATGCTTATTTTTAAGAGGGGTGAGCCTTTTTCATCCTTTTCTCCTAGAGCTGTCTTGAAGAATAAATAAGGAGATAAAATATAGTTTCTTAAGTCTTGTTCAAAGGGGATCCACCAAGAAGGGGAATCCCTTTCCATGATAATCTGCACAAGAGCCCCTACTGACATTTAAAGGGTGCCTCTCCTTGGAAATCTTCCCTGTTATGCATCTCTTCCTAAACTCTGACATTATGCTCCTCAAGTTTCAAGAAGTCAGCTTTTCCAGAAAGAGGTTTCACTTCCAGGGTAATAGCCAGTGCAATTGTAGAATTAGAATGCTTGGATCATGATAGCATCTAAATACTTTGTATGAGTTTGAAGAAAGCCTTTAAAAATAACAAGCTGCCCTGACCCAGTGACTCATGACTATAATCCTAGCTACTCAGGAGGTTGAGTCTAAGAATAATGGTTCAAAGACAGGGTGGGAAAGTCTGTGAGACTTATCTCCAATGAACCACCAAGAAAGCCAGAAGTAGAGCTTGGGCTCAAGTGGTAGCATGCTAGCTAGAATTCAAGCCCCAGGATTTCCCCCACTCCCCTAAAATTACCAGCGGACTTGAGGTCCTTGCCATATATTTTAAGACCAAGTCTTTAGCCAATTATTGTATAGGACAGGCCCATGGGAGTTAGGTCCAGAGGAATTTGGATCAGATCTTGATGATGGAGGAAATGAGAATTAGAAGTTAAAAGAATTATGGGTGTTTGGCTTAGAAAAATTAGGTTCAAAGTTAAAGAATTAAGAACTTTTTGCCAGGCATGGTAGTGGGTGCTTGTAAAGCCAGCATTCAGGAGGCTAGGGCAGGAGGATTATGAATTCAAGGCTAGCCTGGTAGTCATACCTATATCAAGACTATCTATATAGCACAGTCCTTTCTCAACAAACAAAAACAATACCAGCTAAGTGCTGGTGGCTCACAGATAGAACCCTAGCTGCTCAGCAAGCTGAGATCTGAGGATTATGGCTCAAAGCCAGCCTGGACAGGAAAGTCTGTGAGACTCATTTCTAATTAACCATGAGAAAAATCATAAGTGGTGCTGTGACTCAAAGTGGTAGAGTGCTATCCTTGAGTGAAAGAGCTCAGGGACAGTGTCTAGGCCCTGAGTTCAAGCCCCATGAGCAGAAAAAAAAATTACGAGTTTCTTTTTCAATCCATAGAGTATTCTTAAGTGGAAGTGGTAACCACAATTTAAAAAAAAAAAATCCACTTGGTAAATGGCTAAATGTCAGGTCTGCATTGTGGATTAACCATGTGCCCAAACTGTGTGTCATGTCTGAACTGGGAATGACAAGGCTGTGTTTGTAGCTTTCCAGTCATGTCTGCCTTTGGTTCCTATTTTGTGATGACATAGCAGGCCTAAATAGTTGTACCAACTACAAGGTCTAATTGATTGCAAAGGAGCCATTCTCCTCCTGGCTTAGCAACAGTGACCAGGAGCTATAGCAGAGCCACAGGTGTGGCTCTTACTTCATCTGTTAAATGACTTGAGCAAGCTATGGTACTTACCTAGGATCCTGGGTTTTCATTGAAAACAGGATGATAAAACCCAGAGTTGCCTGCCAGGACAGGTGTGAGGATGCATGAGGTCAACCTGTACCATGATGATGGTGTTGTAGACACTCAGGCATGCTTTGTGGCTCTGGGCAGGGCAACACTGGCCTTTTTTCAGAGCCATTCTCCATTTCTCTTCACAAAGGTGAAGAACTGATAGCTGTTTCCTTCCTTCTGCCCCCAGTCTCCTCGCTTCATCCCATTTTTTTTTTTTTTTTTTTTTTTGCGAGTCCTGGGCTTGAGCTCAGGGCCTGAGCACTGTCCTTGTAGTTTCTCAAGGCTAGAGCTCTACCACTTGAGCCTCAGCACCACTTCTGGCTTTTTTCTATGTATGTGGTACCGAGGAATCGAACCCGGGTCTTCATGCATGCTAGGCAAGCACTTTAACCACTAGGCCAAACTCCTGGCCCAGCTTCATCCCATTTTTATCCTGGGCTTCATTTGGGTTTTCATCCATCTACATCATTTATGGCATGTAAATTATTTCGTTCCTATGGGCTCTGCCTAGCACTGTGGATGTTTCAAGGGGATAAACAAGCAAGCAAAATGCCTGGTGATCACTATTCAAAGCCAGCTCAGGCAGATAGGATTGTGAGATTCTTAGTTGCAATTAACTAGAAAAAAGCTGGAAATGGAGCTGTGGCTCAAGTGGTAGAGTACCCACTTGGAGTACAAAAAAGCTAAGGACGGTGCCCAGGCCCTGAGTTCAAAATAAACAATAAATCTGCCATAACCACATAATAGGAAAAAAGTAGAAAATTCTCCTGCCTCTTTTATCATTCTGAAAATGAAATATTTACTTTTGTATAATTGCCTGGTAGTTCTGAGAGACTCTTTACTTAGCCAACATGTATTTCACATTTGACCACTCAGGCAAGCAAGTAATAGTCCGCATTAACACTTCAGATTACTTAAAAATTTTTAGTAACATCATGTTTCTATATTATGAATGTTTCCATACTTCAGTCAAAAGGCTGAGAGTGATTTCAAATATTTGTAGTTTTGTGAATTTTTTATCTTTAGATTACAGAAGTAGGGCTTTAAATAAAGATTATTTTTGAAAAAACATTCTGATATTCGGTGGAGAGAAAAAGAATTCCTATTTTCCTGTTTTTTTTTTTTTCCCCCCAATTCTGAAGCTTGATCTTAGAGCTTTCTGCTCAAGGCCAGCACTCTACCACTTCTAGCTTTTTTTTTTTTTCTTTCCTTGATGGTTAATTGGAAATAAGAATCTCACAGGTTTTGCTGCCTAGTCATCTTCAAACTGTGACCTTCAGATCTCAGCTTCCTGAGTAGCTAAGACTGCAGGTGTGAGCCATAGGCACTGGGCTAGAATTCCTCCCTTTTGCCTGGACTGCTAGCCAGCCCACCGTCAAGGTGCCAGGGAACTTGAGTTGGAGTTGTCTTCAATACCACAACCCCAGTCAACCTCCCTAGAAATGCAGGCCAAACAAAAATGAGAAGAGCCTCTCTACTGAGCCCAGTCAACCCACAGACAAAACAAATAATGAAATCATTGTTCCGTGATTTGTTGCCCAGTGATAAGTAGATAATTATAAACTGGTTCATAGAAGTGAGGTTACTAAGTAACAATAACCTAAAGCATACAGTATCAGCTTTTTGGACAAGGCAGGTGGCTTGGGTACTGTGATGGCTGAAGGGGCATTGAGGAAAATGTTACTAGACAATGAAGCAAGACAAAAGGGCAACCTGCATTGTGTAGGAATGACAACTCTGGTAACACGGAAAATAGAAAATATGCCCAGTGAATTTAGATAAAAATTTATTATGGAGGATTTTTACTACAGGCTAGGTGCCTGGATTTTATGCCTGTAAACCTAGCTACTCAGGAAGCTGCAATCTGAGGATCACAGTTCAAAGCCAGCCCAGCCAGGAAGTTAGCGTGACTGTTATCTCCAAGTAACCAGCAAAAAGCCAGAAATGAGATGGTGGATTCCTGGCTTGATAAATAAGTTGACAAATAAGTACATGAATAAATAAAATAAGAAACTCAGCCAGGTGAGGTGGCTCACACCTGCAATCCTAGCCACTCAGGAGGCTGAGATCTGACTATCTCTGTTCAAAGCCAGGCAAGGCACTAAAGAACATGAGACTCTTATCTACAATTAATAACTAGAAAATTGAAAGTGGGGCTGTGGCTCAAGGGTAGGATGGTATCCTGGAGTTGAAGAGCTCAGGGACAGCATCCAGGCCCAGAGATCAAGCCCACAGACAGACAAAAAACCAAAAACAACAAACAAAAAAATTTCAGATTTCAACCAGACTCTCAGAAAATTTTTCATTCTTGGCTTTTCAAATGATAATCTAAGAGTCAAGATCAAATTCAAAGTTTTGTCAGGAAAAATGTAGACTCAGAGTAAAAAATCTCAAGGATAGGTCTACAAATTACTCTGATTAAAAAAAAAAAAAAAACAAAACAAGAAAAACTTGAGGGCAATTCTTCAAGAACACTTGAGCAAAACCAAAAGGTCTCTAAACATTTCCATGCTTCAAATCTCTGTTACAGAGTAAAAGTTTCTGAGTCATCAGGGGTTTGCACACAACATTCTGAAAAAAATCCCCCTCAACTCCTCCCCCCCCAAAAAAAACTTGGGGGTGGAAGCTGGTGGCTCATGCCTGTAATTCTAGCTATTCAAGAGGCTGTGATCTGAGCATTGTAGTTCGAAGCAAGAGGACAAATCTGTTAGAATCTTATTTCCAGGAATCTTCTAGCAAAAAGTTTGTGCTAACCTTGCATGAAAAAGCCAGACAAAAACCAAAGATCTTTTTTTTTTTTTGCCAGTCCAGGGCTTGAGCTCAGGGCCTGAGCGCTGTCCTGGATTTTCTCAAGGCTAGAGCTCTACCACTTGAGCCTCAGCACCACTTCCGGCTTTTTTCTATGTGTGTGGTACTGAGGAATCGAACCCAGGTCTTCATGCATGCTAGGCAAGCACTTTAACCACTAGGCCAAACTCCCAGCCCAAGAACCAAAGATCTTGAGTTCAAGTCCCAGCACGGGTACAGATCAAACCAATAAAAAAGCCCAAATAAACACTCTTGTGGCATTTGTCCATTGGAGTGGATTGTAATTAGAAATGCAGAAAGCCACACAGTTTGTTTTTTTTTTTTTAAAGGAATTATATTAGTTTTCTACTTTGAAATAAGAGTTCAAACTTTCCTTTTCTTTCTCCCCACCCCCTCTTTTTCTTTCTTTATTTACAGGTGTGTCCTTTGTGTGCCTCAGTATAAAAGTGGTTACTTGAAACCATTGATAGGAGCTTTAGCCTTTGCTTACTCAGCACTGAGCTGCCTGCTGTGTAGACACAACAGTATCATTTAATAGTGATTAGAGTGTGAGTCTTTAAATCAGTGAAATTGATGTAACTGGTCCACTGAAAATTTATTTTTGTTTTTATTGTTGGGAATAAGTATATGAGTTTCGTTGCCCGTTAATTCACAAGTCCTCTATAATTTCTTTTTTCAGAACTGCTTTAAATTGTTTGTAGATGAAATAAATGCCATTTAAAAGATATAATTAAGGGGATAAGCTTGCTTAGGGTACATTGTATGGAATTATCACAATGAAATCCTGCCTGCTAGGAATGTATGCAGATGATAAGCGTAGCAAAAATTCTCAAAGAAAAGAAAGGTTGATCCAAAATAATGAAGACAGTTATACTAGATGTTGATTAAAGCAGTAACAAGGGATCTGAGCTACAAGTCTGTTGTCAACCCTCTTCTGTGACTTTTTGGTAAGTCTAGTGGAGAGTATGGGTCATGTTTCCTCTTCCTGACAGTCGTAGAGGAAGGGAGGGGTAGTATAAGCACTGGGCTCGGCCATTTCCTGTCTGCTGTTCCTTCCTATTATAGATGGATAGGCAAGAACCCTTTTGTGATGTTGCCTGCAAATGGGCCAAACAAACTTTCATGCTTGTAAACTTGCAGTTTGGTGGCTTTGTGTGTGTGTGTGTGTGTGTGTGTGTGTGTGTGTGTGTGTGTGTGTGTGTGTGTGTGTGTGTATACGCTGGAGCTTGAATTCGAACTGTTTGCTGTCTCTTAGTTGTTTTTGCTCAAGGCTATCATGCTACCCCTGGAACCACAGCTCCTTTTCCTGGCTTATTTTTATTTTTGGTGGTTAATTGGAGATAAAATTCTCATGGATACTTCTTCTCTGGCTGGCTTTGAACCATGATATTTAGATATCAGCCTCCAGAGTTGTGGGGATTGCAGAGGTGAGACATTGATTCTCAGCTTGGTTGGTAGTTTTAAAACAATTCAGACTCCTTAAAATCATACACTTTGTATTTGATACTCTGTAAGACTGAGTGTTCCTGTAACCTTCTGCAATGAGGAACACAATACCATCTCTTAGTCGGGTCTCCTGGGGGTTCCATTTAATGTAGCTGGAAAATGATTAGCTGTTTGCTTTTCATTTGCGAATGGTTTGTTTCTCAAATTAAATTGCATCTATCTTTTCTTCCTTCCTGTTGGCATTCTGATAATATGCTTCCTCGGTGCCTAATAAGCTTTTAGCTACACATAGACATACAGATACATGCATCCACATGCCTGTACATGCACTTAATATTATATATTCAGTACTCATAATACTCGCATAATACCATTTCTGTATATTAGTGGCTTTGGCATGACACACGCTTCCTATGTGAAAAAGCCTATGTTCATCACTTAACGTAGAATCAAGGGGCTCTGTTTGCTTAGTGCTTGAAATTATTTATGGATGGTTTTTCCCCCATCCCTTTAAGGGACAGAACTTTGTCTTGTTCTCCACAACAGCTGGAGCAAGTAGCATGATGTCTGACACATACTAAGTGCTCAATAAAGTATTTGCAGAACACTGGCTGAATGCTTAATTGCTAAACAAGGTGTAATTGGCTGTCTCCCACAATTTTGGGAATTTAATATAGAGCAGCTTAAATGCTGGAATGCTCAAATCACAAAGCCAGTGCTAGTTATTAAAGGGAGACAGGCATAGTGGTTTGTGCAAGAGTCAGGGCTTGAACTCAGGGCCTCCAGCTCTCACTCGGCGATGTTTGCTCATGGCTGGGGATCTACACTTACTTGAGCCATAGCTCAAATCTGGAATTTTGCTGGTTACTTAGAGTTGGAGTTTGGGAGACTATAGCTGTGCTGGCTTTGTATATGTTCTTCTAGGTCTCAGCCTCTGTGGCAGCTAGTATTATAAGGTTCAACTATTAGACCCATAGGGTTTTTTAAAATCTTTATTTATTGTATTTTATTGTTGGGATAATGTATAGAGGAGCTATAGGTAATGGGTGCATTACTTCTTGAACTTGATACCCCTTCTCATGTTTTTGCCCCCCTTTCCCTCTCTTCACCACTCCCAATCATCTTGTTTTCCCCTTCCCTATTTCAAATAAACAAATAAACACACACACACACACATATATATATATATATATATATATAAAATACCAGGTCATAAGGTTTTGAGAATTATTCTCTTTAATGGGTTACAAAGTGTAACAAGATGTTTTAGGGTGCTGGATATGGTTCCAAGTTAAAATCAAATGTGAAGCTCTGGATATAATCATTAGCATTGCCAAACAATAAGAATTTTATATAAGTTGAAATGGGCCATGTATATATGTCGAGTTATATATATATATATGTGTGTGTGCATATTGATATATGCATATTGTGATATATGTATATTGATATGTGTGTATTGATATATATATATATATATCAGCATACACACACTTAATATTATACATGAAAGTGTAGGGGCTGGGAGTTTGGCCTAGTGGTAGAGAAAGTCTAATTTTAACTTAGATTTATTTCTGTTTTTTTAATAGGTGAAAATCTTACTTATATAAGTAGCTGTTAATAAATGCCAATAATTTTTTTTTAACAACTATTCTTGTTATCTTGGAATACTTTCCAATGAGAAGTAGTAACTCATGTTTAAACCCCTTGAGATCATGACTCTGTGACCAGCAAAGCAAACAATCAAAAAATAAACCAAAACAAAACCCCCAAGAGCAATAGTTCTTTTGCAAGACCTTAGACAGCTCTAGAAGAACCTCCTTTAGGCCTGCTTCCTCATGTTTTACTTGGAGAATCTAAGAGCAGAAAGGCTCCAGAGCTCATCCAAGCAAGTGCAGTTAGTGGAGAGAAAGAGTGTTCCTCAGTTTCCCAGGTTCCCAGTGCAGAGCCTGATTCAGTGAGTGATCATACAGGTCAGAGTTAGTCTTGGAATAAGCCCCTTCGTGTAAAGTAGGACTTTGAGAATGGGAAGTGGTGTAGAAGTTACTTCTGGTGGTTAAACAGCACTGCAGGGCTTCAAATAGTGTAGCCACACAGTTTCTCTTCTAGGGAGCATCTGAGCTTTGACTTTGACTAATGGGAAAGCACCAGCCAAATGCACGGACAGCTCTTTTATTTGCTTTGGCAACACCCTTTAATGTCTCTCCAGTCTAAGGAGAGACAGGAAACAAGGAACTGTCACTAAGCGAGCTGGGCCAGTATCCCAGAGTGTTTCAATTTTTTTTCTTCTCTATAATCCATGGTAAGAAACACATTTTTTTTTCTCCCCCTCTGGTCCTGGGGCTTGAACTCTGGGCCTGGGTGTTGTCTCTGAGCGCTTCAGCTCAAGGTTACCACCCTACCCTTGAGCCACAGCGACACACCTGGTTTTCTAGTGGTTAATTGGAGATAAAAGTCTCAAGGACTTTAGTACCTGGGCTGGCTTTGAACTGCAATCCTCAGATCTCAGCCTCCTGAGTAGCTAGGATTACAGGCGTGAGCCGCTGTGTCCAGCTAGAAACACATTTTATATTACAGATGCATACACACACACACACACACACACACACACACACACACACACTCCAGTCACTTACATGTATAATTGAAACCAAAGGTCATGAGACAATTTTACCTAACACTGGGGGAAGTACACTGACAACTGACACTGGGTGACACTGGCCTTTTTTTTTTTTTTTTTTCCTGTTGGTCATGGGGCTTGAACTCAGAGCCTCAGCACTATCCCTGAGTTCTTGTGTGCGCTCACAGGAGTGTGTGTGTGTGTGTGTGTGTGTGTGTGTGTGTGTGTGTGTGTGTTTTGTGTGTTTTGCCAGTCCTGGGCTGCCTGAGCACTGTCCTTGGGCTTTCTCAAGGCTAGTGCTCTACCACTTGAGCCATAGCAACACTTCTGTCCTTTTCTGTGTATGTGTTACTAAAGAATTGAACCCAGGACTTCATGCATGCTAGGCAAGCACTCTACCACTAAGCCACATTTCCCTGAGTTCTTATGCTCAAAGCTAGTGCTTTATCACTTTTGAGCTGTGGATCTATTTCTAGTTTTCTGGTGGTTAAATTAGAGATAAAAAGTCTCAGAGCCAGTCAGGTGGGGTGGTTCATGTCTGTAATCCTAGCTACTCAGGAGGCTGAGATCTGAGGATCAAGGTTCAAAGCTAGCCCGAGCACAAAAGCACCTAAGACTCTTATCTCCAATTAACCTCTAGAAAATGGGAAGTGGGGCTTGGCTCAAGGGCAGGATGATAGCCTTGAGATGAAGAGCTCAGGGACAGTGCCCAGGCCGAGTTCAAACCCCATGACTCACAAAAAAAAAAACAAAAAAAAGAAAAGTCTCAGAGCCTCTCCTGCCTGGGCTGGCTTTGAACCATAATCTTTAGATGTCAGTCTCCTGAGTAGCTAGGTTTACAGGCATGAGCTGCCACAGCCCATCTCTTGACAACTAGTATTTTATCATCTTTACCAATTAAATTAGTTTTGCCAGTGGCTCTTGAATTGTGACCTCTATTTTGCAAAATAACCATTGGAGAATCTCCTTGCTGTGCTTAGATCCAACAGATGTTTTTTAGAGGATCTTTTTTGGCACCAAATGCACAGGTGCATTTTGGTGCATGTAGGTAACTCTACAACTAAAGTAACAAATGGCAAGTTTTCTGAATATCTTGGAGGCTCCTGTCCAGATAGGTATCTGACTCAGGTGGTTTTGTTTTAGTTCACACCTGATTCTTAGGAAAAGTGACTTCATTTTAAGTGCTTGAATCAAATTATAAATTAGATTTATTTGTTTTTTGTGTGCCCAGGTACTGAGGCTTGAATTCATGGCCTGGAGCTCTTGCTTAGTTTTTTTCCCTCTCTAGTCTAGGTCTCTGCCACTAGAAGCGTACGTCTTTTTGCTGGTTAATTGGAGATAGAGCTCTCCAGTTTGTCTGCCTGGGCTGGCTTTGAAACTGAATCCTCAGATCTCAGCCTCCTGAGTAGTTAGGATGACAGGCGCGAGCCATTCCCTCTCCTCTCATTTAGCTTTTCCTTTGACTTGCTGTGCTGTGTTCCGATTTCTCTCAGGCTTCTCCCTTCCTCTCAGTGCAATTAAGATGTGCAGGTATTTAGTTGGAGACAACTGAGCCTGCCCTTGGGTTGGCTCAGATCAATGGGCTGAGCCTGATTTGCTTTGTAGTGTCTCAGTGGGCTCAGTCTCTACCTTTTTTTTTTTTTAGGCGAAACTAGATAATCCCGTATTTACTGCAAAGCTCTGGCTCTTACACTTTTTGTTTACAAGGGCTTTGGGGTTGTATAATTTTAATGTATATTAATTTTGCTTAAAAATTTCTTTTGACTTGATATAATGAGTCAAATTGTGCCTTTCCCACCACTGTGGAAAATGGATTGAGTCATTAAAAATACTCTCCATGTCCATGTATTACTTTCTGACATTTATTATTATTATTATTAGTAGTAGTAGTAGTACAGTTGATACTGTGGCTTGAACTTAGGGCCTGAACTCAGTTTCTTAGCTTTTCACTTAAAGGTGACACTCTACCACTGAAGCAACAGTTCCACTTTTGCTAGTTAATTGGAGATAGGAGTCTCATAGGCTTTTGTGCCCAAGCTGGCTTTGAATCGCAATCCTCACATCTCAGCCTCTTAAGTAGCTAGGATTAGAGGTGTGAGCTACCAGCTCCTGGTCCAGCTCTGAAATTTCAAAACAAGAACCGTGCCTCATATAAAGTTTGCTGTGTGTTTAGTTAGTTTCAGAAGGGCTCTTATGCTAATAAACTTACATTGTGTATGTATTTGTAAGCTACTAAATTTCCTTGTTAATACCAGGACCCCTGTGTTTCTTAATTTTCTTTCTGTCCTTTGGCCTTGTCTGTCTTCCCCAGACCTCACCCCAAGTGCTTTTGGGCCTATGAATATTCATTATGGAATCTCAGGGTTTTTTTTTATGGTCAGAAATATAGAAAGTAAGCAAAGTCATGGTTAACAAAAGTACACTGCCTGGCTGGGAAAGTATAGCCTCAGCTTCAAAGAAATATTTTGGGTTGCTGCAGTACCCAATAGAATTATTTAGTAGGGAGTAACATTTGTGGTTTACAGTTTCAGACTAATAAGCAGACAGGCAAGCGTCTCCATGTGAAGATACATGCTGTGCCATGAATCAGACTTATAATTCTTCCAAGAGTGGGTGTGTGAGTCACTGAGTGGGCTTGCTTTGGGAAATTTCTTTTTAATTTAACACCTTGGACAAACTTTTCCTGATGTTTTCTCTCTAATTTGTTTTCCTTGCCCACTTGCTGCGCCCAGCTGTGCACTTTCTCATTTCCTTACCACTTCATGGAGAGCGAGGTTTGATGGTGGCTTTTCTTCCCTTTTTTTTTCATTAAGTGTGCCCACTATCACCTAAAGAGCTCCTGGCACCGACTTGCTTTGCAATCTCTCCCTTGCTGAATGAGTGCCTGGAGTAAGGATGACTCCTTACCTATATACCTGCCTCCTCAGTACCCCCTCCATGCCCCACAGAGCTCTTTCTCTCTGCTCATAAAGAATGAACAAGATACAGAAACCTCACTGGAGGGAGCTCAGATTTCCAGTGGCGACTCATTTGCACGTAAGAAATGATTCAGCCAGGTGCTGGTGGCTCACACCTGTGATCATCGCTACTCAGGAAGCTAAGATCTGAAGATCTTAGTTAAAAGGCAGCCCCGGCAGAAAAAAATCTATGAGACTCTTATCTCCAATTAACCACCAAAAAAAAAGCTGAAAGTAGAAGTGTGGCTCAAGTAGTAGAGTGCCAGCCTTGAGCAAGAACGAAAAGAAGAAAAAGCTAAGGAACAGTGCTTACGACCTGAGTTCAAACCCTAGTACTGGCACAAAAAACCCAAAGCCAAGCAACCCTACCTCCATTCCTCCCTCCCCCACAACTCAAGGTCTTCATACTTATCTCTGGTCACCCAGGTCTGAGCTTCAGTGCTTTTGCTTTGAAATCAGCTGCTTGTGAAGCTGCCTGGGAACAAACAGACTCATTCTGTTTGACTATGTTAATAATATTATAACTATTGTCTCTTCTGGAATTGGAGAAATTGGAAGTCTGTGTTGAGAGAATCCATCTTATTCCCTTTAGAAGTAGTTGGAATTTTGAGAGAAGTTCCTATTGCCTGTGCCTGCCAGTGAATTGGGATTGTGGCAGCAGACGATATGTTTTATCCAGAGTCCACTGTTAAATTCCATTTTTTTCTGGGGAAAAGAAGATGATTGGGAAGGGGGGTGGGGGAGGGGACAAAAACACGAGAAGGAGTATCAATGTACAAGAAGTAATGCGCCTACTACCTGAGAAATGTGACTGTAACCCCTCTACACATTAGCCCAACCATAAAATTTAAAAAATTTCATTTTCCCCCCTTAGAGACACATCTCTAATAGGTGATAGCTTAAGTGTTAGAGCTGCCTTGAGAAACTAAACTCAGGACTAGCATACCTATAATCCTAGTTACTCAGGAGGCTGAAATCTGAGAATTACAATTCAGAATCAGCCTAGGCAGGAATGTTTATAGTCTCTTATCTCCAGTTAACACCAGAAAACTGGAAGTGAAGCCATGGTTCAAAGTAGTAGAGTGCTAGCCTGAACAAAAAAGCTCAGGGACAGCACCCAGGCCCAGGAGAGGCAGATGGAGCAGAGCCTGTTGCACTGGGCAGGAGACTTGTTGGTTGGGTAAAAGTGACTTACTTGTTATAGTTCTGTTTGTGGCACTAAGTAGGCTAAGGAATTAAGGAGAACTTGGTCACTTAAGAAGACTTTTGCACACTTAGGAGCCATTACTCTGTTATCTCAGACAATCCTGTCATGTTTGAACAGTTAAAGTTAATGCACAGAAAAATGTCCACAGAATCCTTTCTGCAAATACCTGACTACCAGGCAAACTCCTGTTTCTCTTGCATTCTCTAAGCAACAATTCTTTGGTAAATACTGCAAGAGAGCAACCAGTTCCTTGTTGGTGCCCATTGTATGTTTTCTATTCTGAAGTTCCAAGAGGAGTAGTAGCTTACAAGTTAGTCTTATGACATGCTAGGCCTGAGATTTAGTTCACATTACAGAGGTCTCTGTCTTAATCAATCTACAAATAACTTAAAATTGGTAAAAAGAAGAGAAATACAGTTGGCAAATAAAAGTAAAATTTTATTTTACTACTTTCTTTTTTTCAGATAAGATTTTCTAGGCTGGTTTCTAATTCATAATTCTTCTTCTTCAGCGCTTCTGATTACTGACACTACGGGTGTGAATAGCCATGCACAACATCTTAATTTTAAGACCAATGTTACTTGAAGTTCCTTAGGTATATGTGCTTATTACAAGCATGAGTATTTTTTTTTTTGCCAGTCCTGGGTCTTGAACTCAGGGCCTGGGCACTGTCCTTGGGCTTTCTCAAGGCTAGAGCTCTTCCACTTTGAGCCACATCCCCATTTCTGGCTTTTTTCTATGTATGTGGTACCGAGGAATCGAACCTGGGACTTCGTGCATGCTAGGCAAGCACTCTACCACTAGGCCACACTCCCAGGTCTCCTGTCGCCTCCTTGCAGAAGGCCATAGGTCGCATGAGTTCTGTAAATTGTTGGCAAATGGCTTTCTTAGGTTCCATTCTGTCTCTATTTGGAAGTCTTCCTCCCAGAAAGTTTTTGACTTTACTTTCTTTCCCAATATTTTCTTCCAATTACTGTCTGGAAATCTATTTCCTTTCATGCTTTGGTAGTATATTTTGCTTAAGATTGAGGAAAGTTATGCATTCTCAAGTAGCATTCAGTGTAGCGTTCGTTTCAGTAGCATTCATAATCATTCAAGGCTCATTTAGAGTTATCAAAACTTCTTCATCTATTTCCTCCTGAGTTCCTCCCTTCCCAACCGCCGCTGGTCCTGGGGCTTGAACTCAGGGCTTGTGTATTGTTCCTGAGCTTTATTGCTCAAGGCTAGTACTCTACCACTTGAGCCATAGCTTCCATTTTGGGTATTTTTTTGGAGTAAGAGTCTCATTGGCTTAACTGCCCAGACTGTCTTCCAACCCCATCCTCACATCTCACCCTCCTGATAGCTAGGATGACAGGCATGAACCCCAGTGCCAAGCTTTCTTCTGTCTTTCTAATGTCTTTTCTGAAGTATTAGTGCTGAATAAACAAACACAACCAATTTCCTTAATTAGCTTACTTTTAGCATCTAGCTTTCAACTTGGTATTTTCTGTTACATCTTACTTTAGATATACTATTTCAGTGCTAATGTGAGACATATATACTTTTATTTTTTTGATTAGCCTAGGAAACGAATAATCTTCAACATTTTTACTTCTGGAAAAATCTTCTCAGAATTGGAAACAGTATCTTTACAAATGAACTGTGGACTGCAGTTCATTAGCAAATTAGGTAATTTTTATAGTTAGTAATAGGTGTTAGTAGGATTTCATGTTCACCCGTGATCTTTTAGAGTGACTCTGTCATCAGCTTTATCATAAAAAATAGTGTTTTTGGAGCTGGGACCTGGTGGCTCAAACCTGTAAACCTAGCTCCTCAGAAGGCTGAGATCTGAGGACCATGATTTGAAGCCAGTTTGAATAGGAGAGTCTATAAGACTATTTCCAATTAACCACAGAACAGCTTCCCTTCCCTCTGTGCTATATCCTAACAGCACTGTGCCTGCTTGTGTGGAATGAGGGAGGGACTTGGGTGTTGGGAGCAGATGCTTTCTCCTTTAGCAGAGGGATTTAAACATCTGTGTACTGAGTCTGTTGGTCTTGGTGTTTGCTTGGTTTGCTTTATATAGGGTCAGGCTAGCTCACTGACACACTAACTTAAGATGTCTGTTCTGGAGCTTGGACTTGTCTGTGGCAGAAAAGATCTATCTTATCACTGAGGCAGAGCTAGTAAGAGATGTATATTTGTCCTGGTTGGAACTGTCACTTCTGGGAAGATAGCTTTTCAGGCTGATTATGAAAATTGTGGTTCCCATCAAATTCATCAAGTTAAATGGGAAGACATACATGGCTTAATGATGTCTGCAATTGGCCTAAATTACCCATCAAAGAGCTTTGCCTGGTTTCTTGGTGATTATGGAATGAAGATGTGGGCTGGATGATTTCTCTACTAAATAAATGGAGTCCATGCTGGACATCAGTGGTTCATGCCTGTAACCCTAGCTGCTTAGGAGCTGCTTAGCTTAGGAGGCTGAGATCTGAGGGTTACAGTTAGAAGGCAGCCTGGGCAGGGAAGTCCATGAGCGCCCCTGCCCCCCCACACCACCTCTCGTGGATCATGGGGCTTGAATTTTGGGTCTGGGCACCATCCCTGAGCTCTTTAGCTCAAAGCTTCTCCACTACTTTTGAGCCACAGCCCCACTTCCTGTTTTCTAGTGGTTAATTGGAAATAAGAGTCTCATGTTCTTTAGTCCCCAGCGTTCCATGAGACTGTTATCTCTAATAAATTACCCAAAAGCCAAAAGTAGAGCTGTGGCTCAAATGGTAGAGTGCTAGCTTTGAGTAAAAGAAGCTCAGGTACAGTGCCCAGGCCTGTACTGACATAAATGAATGAATGAATGAATGGAGGAGAATAATCTATTGCTCATCATCTGTATTATCAAACTCTAGCTTCAAAATAAATCACATGAGCATATTGCAGAGCAAACAGAATCTCACATGGAAAGCTCAGTCATTTCTAGACTTCTCAAAAGGAGGCCAGCGTCAGTGATGGAGACAGAGTTCCAGCGCCCAGTTCTGCCTTTCTTCTGTAATTAACCTGTTTCCCTCTTTGTTAAGCTTTGAATCATTCTATAATTTGCTGACCTCATCATTTGTGCTTCCGAGTAGCCTTGGAGAACAGGAAGAGTGACTTACTTCCCTTTACAATGTGATCAGCCAGAGTCCATAGTACCTTTTCATGCTGCCTTCATTAGGCCATTTAAAATAGACAGGTTGATATATAGGTTCCAATCAACAGTGGCATTTTGGTTTGTAACCACATGTACCCATTTAATTTGCAATTGTTCAATGTTGAGCATGTCTATTTCTGTGAGAAGAACCAAAGTACATTGTGCATTCACAGATGCATGTCGTTTCAGGACTTTTTTTTCCTCTTGTTAAAAATTATCATATTGAATGCGATATTGTTTTGTTAGTCATTGAATGTAATGGAAGGAAATGATCAAGAAGTAAAAGGTTGCTAAACATAAACGAGGTAAACATTTTTGCTTGTGCTTGTTTATGGCAATTAAGATTCAATGACGTCTACTGGAGAAAGCGGATTTTAAATCAGGCACCTTGACATTTAAGGAGTCTGAGAATTAAGTCCCAGGAGTGAAAAGAAAGACTTTAACTCTTATTTCCTCTCTGTCTCCCATGTTCTCTTGTTAGGGTTTTATGTTTTAGCTCTTTGTAGTTTTTTTTTTGTTTGTTTGTGTGTGTTGCCTGTCCTGGGATTGAACTCAGGGTCTGGGTGCTGTCCCTGAGAATTTTGCTCAAGGCTAGCCCTCACTTGAGCCACAGCTCCACTCCTCACTTTCATTTTTATTTTTCCAGAAGTTCATTGGAGATAAGAATCGCATGGACTTTCCTGCCCAAGTTGGCTTTGAACTGAGATCTTCAGATTTCAGTCTTTTGAGTTGCTAGGATTCTGGGTGTGAGGTCACTGGTGTCCATCTCAAATCCCAGAGTTTCCACAGATCTGTGGCAGATATAATATTGAGGATCAGAGGAACTGGAGACTAGCCTCATTATCCTTACAGTCTACTTGGGAGAAGCATAGCATCGAAGTGGAAGAAGCCACATCGGAGCTCTGGCTTCCTTTGCAGGGGGTTCAAGGAAGGGGAGGAGAGGAGCATCTCAGGGCTGCCATGGTGAAGTGGGCTATGGTCCATCCTGGACCTGGACTGTCTCTCTGTATGTGTCCTTGTAGTCCAGTAGGTCATCAGTCTGCAAGGGCTCCTTGTGTCACCAGCCCATGTGCAGGTTCCTATAAAGATTGCAAACAGGAAATAAATCAAGCATGTGTTTGACAGAATTGCAGCCATACTGGAGATGTGTCTTCTCTCCTGGCTCACACTGGCTGCCTTTTATGAGGTGTTGGGAGTGGAGGGAGGAGGGAGGGCAAAGACCTGGATATGGCCTTGACTCCCCCAGTACTTTCTATAAATAAGCAAGTAGAAATTGTAAGAGCCAGAGCTTTTAATTTCACTTTATTGTATTGTATTTTTTTGTGGGCTGTTCTTGGGGTTTGAACACAAGGCCTTCGTGCCGTTTCTGAACATTTTTTCTTTTTTGCCAGTCTTGAGGCTTGATCTCATGGCTTGGGCACTGTCCTTGAGCTTCTCTTTTGTCTGTCTGTCTCTCTCTCTGCCTTCTATAGTTGATTGATCTGGTTCTTTTGTAGCATTTCCATGCTGTCACATTGGTTTTCCAGAAATTTCTTTGTTGGAGAAATTTGAGTCAGAAATGGTTGGAAGGACAATTTTAATCTCTTATGTCTGTGTCCCTATGTCAGTGCCCTACTGGGAGACTATTCTCAGCATTTGTTTCCTCTTTTTTAAAACAAGTGAAATATTGCACAAATAGTAGGAAATCAACTGCCACGATGGAAGAAAGCAAAGTTGACTTCTCTAGTATTTTTCATTTTGCAAATAACAAAATGTAAGTGGGATTACTGTATAGGCATAGGTTTTTTGTAAAATGCAAGTGTGTTGTATTTTGATGCCAAGTTTTTTTTTTTTTTTTTTTTTTTTTTTTTGCCAGTCCTGGGCTTGAGCTCAGGGCCTGAGCACTGTCCTTGGATTTTCTCAAGGCTAGAGCTCTACCACGTGAGCCTCAGCACCACTTCCGGCTTTTTTGTATGTATGTGGTACCGAGGAATTGAACCCGGGTCTTTGTGCATGCTAGGCAAGCACTTTAACCACTAGGCCAAACTCCAGGCCCTAAGTTTTTTTTTTTTTTTAATAAAGAAAATAGCATCTAGTATTGTGGCTTGAAGAAATATCCCCAGGGGTGATGATCAGGAAAGTTATGAGTCTGGCTTAGAATTCTATATTAAGTTACTTGTTGCTTTATGAATCACCAATTGTGTATCTGTGAGATTACATTATCTGAGTACTGAAATAGAATTATAAATTCCAAGATACTTCTGAAAATTTCATCTAGTATTGTCTATAGGCCTTAAGGAATCATTAGAAGTATTTGCAGATAAAGTCTAAGAGCATCTTACTTAACTTCCCATGTTGATTACTCTTCTAGAATATTAATACCTATTTGATATTTGATAGCTTGTCCATATTGTGCACACACATTTTCCATGTGATGTGCTAAGTACTGTCATGCTCATTTATGTGTAGACTCCAATTGCTTTAAGGGATAGGTATACTTAAAGAAATATGGTGTCATGTATAGCAGTTAAGTGAGAGGAAGACTAATTGAAATTTAGGCAATATAAACAATGCAAAGTATATTGGCATGTGATATTCGAACTTTTCTTATTAAATATTTTGTATTTATTAAATAAAAAGTTCCTGTCTCTGAATAGTATATGCTAGAATCTTGGCTCTCAAGAATCATGTAATTAAGAAATGGAATCAAATTTGAAATTGGATAGCGAATGGGGGAAAACCAAGATGGGGGGTTGGGGGAGGGACCAAGACATGTGAAAGGGTATCAATGTATGTGAATTAATGCACCTTCTATCTGGCAAATAGCATGTAACCCTTTTATTAATTACAATAAAAATATTAAAAAACAAGAAATGGAATCAAACCGAGAAATGGTGGCCCAGCCATATAACCCGAGAGGATGGAGATTTGAGGCCAACATGGGCAAAGAGGCCATAAGAGCTCTTCTCAACCAATAAGTATCTGGTTGTGGTAGTTTGCACATGTCATCTGAGCTATCAGGTGATTGAGATCTGAGGATTATACTTTGAAGCCAGGCTGATTTGAGATTCTAATTTCCAGTTCACCAGCCAAAAGCTGGAAGTGGGAGCTTGGCTCAAATGGTATAGTGCCTGTTTTGAGGGAAAAAAGCCAAGGGAGACTGCAAAGCCCTAAGTTCAAGCTCCCTCTCCCCAAGCACAAAATGATAAAGGCAAAGCATGACATGCATCTGTCATTCCAGCTACAATGAGAAGCGCCATTCTAGCTACAGTGAGAAGCACTGTTCACTTTGGCTATGGGAAAGCACAAAACCCTATCTCAAAAGTAACTAGGATAAAAAGGGCTGGAGGTATAACTTAAGTGGTAGAGTACCTGCCTACCACATGCAATGAAAAAGAGGAAGAGGAAGAGGAGGAGGAGGAGGGGGTGGTGGAGGAGGAGGAGGAGGAGGAGGAAGAGGAAAAAAAGAAAAACTTCCAATACTGCCAAAGGAAGAAACAAAGTGGGTAGGGTGGGAATAATGGAATTTGTGTTACCAGACATCAAAGCCAATTAAGGAGAAAAAAAAGCCATTCATGCTCAGTTAAAAATAAGAAAGCACTTGTTAAGTATTTTTATTGAGGAGGTTTTTAAGGCTTCCTGGCTAGGGAAGGGTACTTTTATAGAAGAGATGCACAAGTACCACCCAGTAAATTGCAGTGGTACCAAGTATGTGCATGCAGATTTGAGCTGTGTCAATCAAAAGTCTGGGAAACTTTTCCCACTGGATTTCTAGATTCTACTAACTCATGACAAATACCCAGTAGCTAGCTAGTATGAAGTATCTATCCATTTCTCCCTTAAAAGTAGAAAAAGAAAAACTGGACTATTTACAAGATGCTTTCAGCTTTGTTTCATTCTAAAAAGATTTTTAGAAACATTAGAATATCTAGTAAACTTTCAATATCAAAAATGTAGACTTTGGGGCCATGAGTTCGGCCTAGTGGTAGAGTGCTTACCTCGCATGCACAAAGACCCAGGTTCGATTCCTCAGTACCATGTACATAGAAAAAATCTGGAATGGTGCTGAGATTCAAGTGGTAAAGCTCTAGCCTTGAGAAAGCCCAAATACAGTGCTCAGGCCCTGAGCTCAAGCCCAGGACTGGCAAAAAACAAAACATAGACTTTATTTTTTAGAAAACAAAACTTTAACATTTTTTAACTAGTTAACTTCACATAAAAAAAAAAAAAGAAAGCAAGTGTGAAGCCAGGTACTGGTGGTGACTCATGCCTGTAATCCTAGCTACTCAGGAGGCTGAGATCTGAGCATTTGAAGCCATCCTGGACAGGAAACTGTGAGACTCTTAACTCTAACAGACTGCTTAGAAGAACCTAGAAGTGGTTCTGTGGTTCACGTAATAGAATATTAGCCTTGACAAAAGAAGTTCAAGGACAGCTCCCAGGCCTGAATTCAAGCCCCAGGACTGGCATGAAGAAGAAGATAGGAGAGGAGGAGGAGGAGGAGGAGGAGGAGGAGGAGGAGGAGGAGGAGGAAAGAAAGAAAGAAAGAAAGAAAGAAAGAAAGAAAGAAAGAAAGAAAGAAAATGTGTAGAGCATGTTTATATAAAACCCATGGATAGTAAAGAATACTGTAGAACATACTTCCCTCTCCCTTTCTACCTCCTTTTCAGCCCAATTCCTGAGACAACTGTTAACAGGTGGAATTTATTGAACTTAAAAACCAAGTATAATAACATTTAGGGACTTGGAAAATTTTTTCCAGATATTGTGTGTGTGTAGCTAGATATAGATATCATTCTTTTTCTGGTTGGTTATGGGGCTTGAACTCAGGGCCTGGGCACACTGTCCCTGGAGCTTCTTTGCTCAAGGCTGTCACTTTATCACATGAGGCACAGAACCCCTTCCAGATTTTTCTGAGTAGTTTTTTGGAGATGAGTCAAACAGACTTTTCTGCTTAGAACTTCTGGGCTCTGATCTCAGCCTCTTGAGTAGCTGAGATTACAGGCATATGACACCACAACTGGTATTTCCAGAGTTTTAGAGTTAGATTTGTGCAAATTTGAGCCCCATCAGAGTGCAACAATGCAAGTTTGGATAATTTCTTTACTTTTTCAGAGCTTTAGCTTTCTTAATAGCAAAGTCAGTGAATGTGTACATCAATCAGGCCCAGTTTGTCTCTTTTCCCTCTGTGCTTTTTTTTAAATTAGGCAACATGGCTAGGAATCTATATTGTATTTCCCCCACTCCCCCCCAATAGTGGGATTTTGTTTTTGAGTGGCTTTGCATGCAGGTCTTAGAATATTTTCCTACTCTCACTAATTAGCTGCCTTCAGGTGGTAAAAGACCATCTTGTGAAAGGAAATCTAGCTGGTATTTAGATGGCTTTTGTTGGGGTTCACTTTGCACTCATTCATAATTTAGTACTGGGATAAAAATAAGAACGCTCTCATGTGACAGTGTGAGAACATGGGTCATGTGTGCTAAGCATGAAGGTAGGATGCTGGCAGAGCTCTGTAGGTGCCAGGGTAAAGAAATATCTTCTGGAAGCTTCTGACTCCCTGTAGTAGAACCATAGCTTCCAGGTGGAAGGGACTTAAACATAATTGCATGCATGGAGGGAAATGGGTTTTGTCTTTTCAAAGGCTGTTGTCTAAGTGTTAATTATTGAATGCAAACACAAGCTTTTCCTTTTAACAGCCAGAGTCAGCCTTGGACACTGTAGCCTTTTTAGCTTTGAGCAATCACTGCATTAGAACCAGCTTTGCTATGCTCACCCATTAGGGCGCTCTAAAACCACACAGTGAAAATAGTCCTCAAGGCTAAGGTTGACCTCAGTGGAGTTTATAGTTATTCGAGTTGCAAGGACAGTTGTAATTCTCTGTAGAACTATATCCACATTAGTGGTGTGTGTGTGTGTGTGTGTGTGTGTGTGTGTGTGTGTGTGTGTGTGTGTGATAGAGAGAGAGAGAGAGACAGACAGACAGACAGACAGACAGACAGACAGTACTGGAGCCTGACCTCAGAGCCTTATACTTTAGCTTTATCCCACTTGAGCCACATTTTCACTTCTGAAGTTTTTCCTGCTTGATCAGAGATTAGAGTTTTTTCAGTTTTCTTCCTGTGCTGGCTTTGAACTGGAATTCTCAGATTTCAGCCTCCTGACTAGTTAAGATTATGAGCCACCATGTCTGGTTACAGCATATATATATGTGTGTGTGTGTGTGTGTGTGTATATATATACATATATATATATATATATATATATATTTTTTTTTTTTTTTTTTTTTTTGCCAGTCCTGGGCTTGAGCTCAGGGCCTGGGCACTGTCCTTGGATTTTCTCAAAGCTAGAGTTCTACCACTTGAGCCTCGGCACCATTTCTGGATTTTTTTTCCTATGTATGTGGTACCGAGGAATTGAACCCAGGTCTTTGTGCATGCTAGACAAGCACTCTACCACTAGGCCAAACTCCCAGCCCTACAGAAGTATTTTTTAAATTAATTAATTAATTACTTTTCTCCAGTCCTGGGCACTATCCTTGGCTTTCTCAAGGCTAGCACTCTACCACTTGAGCCACAGAACCATTTTGGTATGTGGTACCAAGGACTCGAACCTAGGACTTTGTGCTGCTAGGCAAACACTCTACTACTAGGCTATGCTCCCAGCTCCTACAGCAGTACTTTGTAAAGTCAATAGATTTCTGATGTCGGTTTTTTTCCTTATTGGTTCTCTCTCTCTCTCTCTCTCTCTCTCTCTCTCTCTCTCTCTCTCTCTCTCTCTCTCTCTCTCTCTCTCTCTGTGTGTGTGTTTATCAGACCTTCCTTTCACTTGCCAAATTCATACAAAGCTAGTAAAGTCAGATGTGCTTTTTAAAAAATCTATTTTAATATTCTTTCCTTGGGAAAATTAGAATGAATTGCTTTCCAGTTCTGGTATTATTATTATTAATAAGTAAATATGTGTGATGCATTGCTAGTGGATTGACCTGAAGCTCAAAGAAGCTTTGTAAATAGAGTGAGAAATCCTACTTTTACAAAGTTCAATCTCTGCCATTCTTGCAATTGAAATGCATCAGATTTTGATATTGGGCCATATTAAGGAAATACTGCCATGATTCTAAGTAGCGAGGATGTTAAGGATTAAATTAGATTGAAACTCTAGATGAAACTGACCAAGGTCCTCAGCCCAGAAATAAAACATTTAATTGCACTTGGACTAAACCCAAAGTTTCCCTGTTGTTATGGGGCCCTTCTCATTCTGCCCACAGCTACACTGCACACCCATCCCTCCCTCCTACTTCTCTTGTCCTCCTGACTCTGCCTCTTCCTCTGTGTCCACCCCCAGGCTTTCCACTATGCCAGCACCTTTCTCTAGCCTTCCCTCCTCTTGCCCATAGCTAGTGCCATGATTCTCCACTCAATTCTCCTCCATCCATTCCCACTCTGAGCAACTGGAGACCATGTCTCTGCCTCCCTTGCTGGACCAGCCTTTTCTCTTCTCTTTCCAGAGCTCTGCTTATTTCTTCTGCAAAGCTTAGAATATCCTTGCTTTTTTGTTCATTATTGCCCCGCTCCACAATAATATGAGTTCTGTTACAGGAGGTACCCGTCCCTGACACAGTGCCGGCCATATGTGGTGAGATACATAGATTGACTAAGTGGGAAGTTGTTTACTGGTTTTAATAGCTCCTTTTGATTGGTTTTTGATTAGGAGTGGGAGCTGTTGATTTGTTTGCTTGGTTGGTTTTTATTTTTTATTTTTTTCTCTGCCATGGGTCATTGGATACTTACAACATTTTTTGCAGGCCATACAGAATGATCAGTACAGCCTTCGACAGCCCACGAGCAGCATAAGGGAAGCATGTGTGTACTATGTGATTCCGTTGGTTATCTACGCTCTGTAGGCTAGATACTCCCCACGCTGGATGATAATTTATCTCTTTGGACTGAAGGATTTTGAAGATCTCTGGTCCTAAGAACCAAGCCAATGTGGGTTCTCCATCTTCCCACCTAGGACTGTTGCTCAGCTTTAGATTGAAAAGGTAGAAATAAAAGCATAAAAACCTGGCAGCATGGAGGTGTCTCAAGACGAACAGCACTGTGGTTGTAGAAGAAGAACAGCAGTGCACATTTCCTGAGTAATTAAATTAGTTTTGTGTCATTCTCGGGTTTGTTCTCAATGCCACTGTTTATCTGTCTTAGGTGATCTATTTAAAGAAGACACCGGAAGAAGCCTACCGAGCGCTGCTTTCAGGCTCTAACCCCCCCTACCTTCCATTCAGGTACGACTCCTCATGGCCCTGGCTTTGGCTTGGCTCCAGAGCTCATGGTGTGAGAATTGGGTTATGGGATTTTTAGCTGCTTGAAGACTGACCATGTGTTATGTTATAAGGGATGAGCGGAGATAGTACAACCCACAGCCCAGGTCAAATAGGCCAGATGCTAGTTTTCATTCATTTTGCAGATTTCCTTTGCTAGCTAGTAAGACTAAGATAACTTTGTCCTTTTAGGAGAAGCTGAGAATCTAGACTACGATCACTTAGGTTCCTCCCAGGGGGCACCTCTGGCTGCCACCTCCCCACTGCAATATTGGAAAAGAATGTTGTGCATGTTTCACCTCCAGAAGCTCTTCAAAAATCTGGACTCCATTAGAGAAAGGGGTTGGGAATGTGGCTTCGTGGTAGAATGCTTGCCTAGCATGCGTGAAGCCCTGGGTTCCATTCCTCAGTACCACATAAAATAGAAAAAGCCAGAAATGGCACTGTGGCTCAAATGGTAGAGTGTTCTCCTTGAGCAAAAGAAGCACAAAGGCAGAGCCCAGGCCTTGAGTTCAAGCCCCAGAACTGGCAAAAAAAAAAAAAAAAATGTAGAGGGAATATGTATCTGTATCAAAGTTCCCACAGCTGTGCTGGGCTTGCCTCAGTGGTTAGGCATTTGCCTAGCAGGCTCTGGGTTTCGTCTGTAGTATGCAAAGCCAAACCAAACCAAACCAAACAACACAACTTCCCCAGACAACCCCTGCAAGCCCTGCAGTAACATACACAGTCATCGGATAGAACTGTGAATAATTCTAGTATTTTTTCCCTTTTGCTGCTTGGTGTGTCCAAATCTATGAGCATGTGTATGGCTTATTGTTACCATTACCATCGTGACCAGCATGACAGAAAGGAAGGGGGAGGAAGAGAAGGAAGGAGGGAGGAGGAGCTGGAGGAGGAGGACTCTTTGCTAGTCTGTCTCCCATTACACAGAAGCGTTTCCAGCAAATGAATAAAGGAAGACAAAGGAATGGGTCACAGGAGGGAGAGAGCTAGGGATGAGGTGGGGAGGAAGGGCCAAGGGAGAAGGCCATACCTAGAAGGCTTGATCTTCCCAGGGAGATCCAGGGTTAAGACTGAGATTCCCCAAGCAGTCTCCAAATAATTAGCCAATTAGCCGCTGACTGGAAAGATTCCATAAAGGAGAATTTTCAGGAAGTTTAAAGTTTTTAAAACTATCCTCTTCCAGTTATTCTAATGACTTCAATAATTTCAAAGCCTTCTATAAAGTGCACTTCTATTTTGGCATAAAAACTAATAATGACAATAGCAGCAGCCCAGTCTCAGTTTCTTGTTTTTGTTTTGTATGTGTGTGTGTGTGTGTGTGTGTGTGTGTGTGTGTGTGTGTGTGTGGTGGTACCAGTTCTGTAACTTGAACTCAGAGCCTGGAGGCTGTCCCTGTCCCTGAGCTTTTTTGCTTAGGGCTAGTTCTCTACCACGGGAGCCATACCCGTGTCTCTAAAAAGTTTTAAGATTTTCCTAGGATTCATTAAGGTAATGTATAAATCTCCGTGCCTGGCATAGTACTAAGGTTATGCTTTTCTCCATACAAAATGTTATTGTTATTGTTAATATGAAGTCAAGATTATCCATAGTAAGCACAAATTTATATAATTACTTATGTAGGCAAAAAAGAGGCCATAAGAAGGACACACAGTTGGGGATACATTTTCTTTGTGTGTTGGTACAAGTCTTGGCAGCTTGAACTCTAAGCCTGGGCACTGTTCTTAAGCATTTTTGCTCAAGGTTAATGCTCTACCACTTGAGCCACTGAACCAATTCTGGTTCTTTGGTGGGTAAATAAAGAGAAGACTCTTTAGAATTTGGATGAGTAACCCCCAAATGACTAGTTTTTCCTTTATATTGAATTAATCACTACTGAGGTGTTGCTTGAGGTTGTTTACTCTTGCCCATTCTGTTTTATTCTGAGTTATAATAAAACACCAGTGTGGATGAAAAAAAAAAAAGAGGCCATTAAATGATTAAGTTGAACAAAGTAAAGGAAAGGGATATATTTCAGTTTCGGTTTCATTAGTCAGATGAACTTTGATCTTTTCTTTCTTTCATTTCTTTAGTTCCTTTTTTTTTGGTGCTGTACAGAGACTTGAACTCTGAGTTTTATTCTTGCTTGCCTTTCTCCCCTCAGGGTTGGTGCTCTACCACTTGAACACCAGTTCCACTTAAAGTTTTTAGCTGGTTGATTGGAGTGGGAGTTTCACAGTCTTTTCTGCCTTGTTTGGCTTTGAACCCCGATCCTCCAGGTATCAATCTCTTAAATAGCGTTCAGCCGTGAGCCACTGGTATCTGGCTAGATAGCATTTTTGTCTTCAGTGTCTATATTTCTGGCTATATTTACAGTCATCTAGTGGAATTTATTGTTTAATTTTTAAAGAATGAGGGTTTTTGGAGTTGTGGTTGGTATGTGATCTTCACTCAAATGCCCATATTCCCATATATCTGGCTATTGTATCTTTCTAATTACGGGATTTAATGGAGACTTGTAAGGATATATAATGACATTCCTCACGATTTATGTTTAGCAAATATTTATGTGAGCACTCTCCTCATTTTTTTTTCTAAGGAAGCCTGGTAGATTCTTTGCCTACAATCCCCTATTACATTTTTTTTGTGTGCCAGTCCTGGGACTTGAACTCAGGGCCTGAGCACTCTCCTTGGGCTTTCTCAAGGCTAGTGCCCTAATACTTGAGCCATGGCACCACTTCCCTGGCCCTTTTTTGCACATGTGGTACCGAGGAATCAAACCCAGGGCTTCATGTATGCTAGACAAGCACTCTACCACTAGGCCACAGGCATGGCCCCCCTATTACATTTTATGTATTACAGTGTTTCATACACCATTAAGCATCATCTTGTTATAATTAATTGTTTACATGTCTTCTTCTCTTGAGGGCTGAGATTGGGTTATTTGCTGTTCGAGTCCCAAGGGAATAAATACATGCATTTGTCGCTTTTTCATTTCTTTTTTTTTTCTATTTTAACCACTGCCATGGGCCTAAGGATCTAAGGATAATTAGGAAACTTAGTATTGAGTATGGGGAACTAAAGAAGTTGATCTGCCTTTTTTAAAATTCCTTTTTTTTTTTTTTTGCCAGTCCTGGGGCTTGAGCTCAGGACCTGAGCACTGTCCGGACTTTCTCAAGGCAAGAGCTCTACCACTGGAGCCACAGCACCACTTCCAGCTTTTTCTATGTGTTGCACCAAGGAATTGAACCCGGGTCTTTGTGCATGCTGGGCAAGCACTCTACCACTAGTTCAAACTCCTGGCCTACATTCCTTTTTCTTTCTTTCTTTCTATTTTTTTTTTTTTTTTGCCGGGCTTGGGCTTGGGCTCAGGGTCTGAGCACTGTCCTTGGACTTTCTCAAGGCTAGAGCTCTACCACTTGAGCCTCAGCACCACTTCCAGCTTTTTTCTATGTATGTGGTACCGAGGAATCGAACCCGGGTATTCGTGCATGCTAGGCAAGCACTCTACCACTAGGCCAAACTCGCAGCCCCTTTCTTTCTATTTTTTGAGTTATATTTAAACTGTGTGTGTGTCTTGGAGTTTGAACTTTGGACCTGGGCTTTGTCCCTTTTGTGTTCAAGGGTGCCACCAAAATTCCATTCTCTGGTTTTTGATAGATTACTGGAGATAAGAGTCTCATGGACCTTTCCTGTCCTGGATGGCTTTGAATCTTTGATGCTCAGATCTCAGCCTCTAGCTGAGATCTAGTGTCTCAGCTAGGATTACAGGTGTAAGCCACTAGTACTTGGCTTATATTTAGAACTCTAGTTTTCTATTAACCTATAAAAGTACACTAATTTAATAATAAATTTAATTTAATAAAAAGCTACACACATAAATTGTATAGCTTTGCTGTCTATTCTTTGGATATTGGGGTTTGAACTCAGGGCCTCATATTTGCTTGGCTTTCTTGGTTGGCTATTGTTCTATTATTTGAGTCACACTTCCAGCATGACCCTTCCTGATTAGCTGGAGATAGAGTCTCTTGGTCTTTTCTGCACTGGTTTGGCTTAGAACCCTGGTCCTCTGATTTCAATCTCCCAAGTAGTTCGGATTACAGGTGTGAACCACTGGAACTCTTGATTAAATTAAGAAAAGTTAACGCTAGTGATAAGTGTATTTCTGCTTTGGTATGATTCTCGAGGAGTGTTGCGATGTTATTTTTTGTAAGTCTTGGGGATGTTCCACCGTTTGTCTCAGAAACTGTGCTCTTGCTTGCACAAATAGCCAGTATAGTTATGCACAATGACTGTAGCTGAAAACTAGAAGAAAGGGAGACTTTTCATCTATTTTCATTCTCTGAGACCATCCGTTCTCAGTGCTGGCTTGGCAGCTGGCCTTTGCAGGAACAAGGGCCTTTCAGTTCTGGGGCTCTCAGCCTAGCATGAATTAGCAACCCTGGGAAGGATCCTTTGAGGTCCTTCCCTTTAGCATACTACCAAATTTAGTGTATAAATTGCTGCCTGTTTCAAGTCCCACAGAATCAGTGGCTCTAGATAGAATCTCTGAATGTTTTCATGGCTGTCAACAGTTTTCAAATCTACATTCTTGTTTTGTTTGTTTTTGTGGGGTCATGGGGCTTGAACTCTAGGCCTGGGTGATGTCCCTGAGCTCTTCAGCTCAAGGCTACTGCCCTACCCCTGAGCCACAGCCCAACTTCCCATTTTCTAGCGGTTAATTGGAGATGAGAGTCTCAAGTTCAAAGCCTGGGCTGGCTTTGAACCATGATCCTCAGATCTCAGCCTCCTGAGTAGTGAGGATTACAGGCGTGAGCCACGGTGCTCCCCTAACAAATCTACATTCTCTAGTGTACATAAAAGAGTGTTGGTGAAAATTCAGTTTCACAAGATGCTGCAAGTTCACTGTTCCATTGCACAACTCTTCTTTGAGATCTTCTTGGTGCTTTCTAATTCATTTGATTCCTCTTTCCTTTATTGGTTTTTATGCGCTAGCTTGGTAAGTGATTTGGTGTTAGTAATAATCTTTAAATCTGCCCAAACTTAATTTTTTTTTAGCATACAAAAATTAAAGGAGAATAAAACTATGCAGACCTTATAACCTTTCAGGGCCCCAAAGTTGAAGACATATGCATAAATACAGCATGGGAAAGCTGTGGACGACGGTATCCAGTTGGGCTGATATCCTATCCAATAGAATAAAACTGATGGATGCCATAGGCTATCTCTAGTTGTTAGTGGTGTTTTTGTTTGCTTGTTCTTTAGACTCTTATAGGAGAGGTGCAGGGATGTAATTCTGTATAGTCATTATTATTATGGTTACTACTTTAACTTTGGAGAAGAGGGTCTAACTTTTCCAAGAAAATGTGGCAAACCTTGGGAAGTCATAAAAATTACAGGTGTCTGGTTGGTACTGCCAGAAATGCTGATGTAATTAATTGATTTAAGGTGAAGGCTGGGCATTGGATTTTCAGTTTTTGGCAGTACTAGGGTGTGAACTTAAGCTTGTTAGGTAAGCACTTTACCACTAGATCGGGCCTCCAGTTCTTGAATGTTGGATTTATTTTTAACTATCTATTTGAATATATGAATAAATGGCTAAGGTAGACAACTGATCTATAGGATATTCTGTGGGATAGAGGAAATAAGTGTATCACTATCCTGGAGATTTATCAAGCATATTCCTATTTATGAAAGATTTTAAATTTTTTTTTTTTGCCAGTCCTGGGCTTGAGCTCAGGGCCTGAGCACTGTCCTTGGACTTTCTCAAGGCTAGAGCTCTACCTCTTGAGCCACAGCACCACTTCTGGCTTTTTCTATGTATGTGGTCCCAAGGAATCGAACCCAAGTCTTCATGCATGCTAGGCAAGCACTCTTACCAGTAGGCCAAACTCCTGGCCCCTTTGGTTGTTTTTGAATGATGAAATAATCTGCATAATTTTGTTTAGCCCACCATTTCCTGGATCCTACTCGTCTCCTCTTCACTGCTGTTCTTGTCTGTTCTGAAAGCTGCAGACATATTTCCTGATTCACACCTGTCGGGGGAAATTGATCTCTTGGGATCAGAATAATCTGCTGACATTTGTGGAACTGTTTTTGCATTCTTTCCTGAAGGTGATGGAAATAAGTGGCTTATCAAATGGTGGTGATTTATTTAACGTGAACAGGAATATCCATGTTTTCTTTCAGAGTAGATGTGAGGCCAGACAGTCTTCGTTAATGAATGATCCACGAACATTCATGGCGTTTACTTTCAAAAATGGCCACCCCACTCTTTGTGTGTAGGGAGGTGTTTGTTGTGTTTTGGGGATGCCGTAGTGATAGTCCAGTTGCTGAGCTGTGCAGCTGAGCATTAATGGGAAATCTCAAAAGCAATTATTCTAGATCTTCTGGCATGCCAGAACTTGTCTTTTAAGAAAGGCTCTAAAGCGTCAATCACTTAGAACTTGGCATGAGGCTGCCTTCTTTCTTCTAAAGCACAGTAAACATATATGAGTTGATGTTAGGTGTCATTATGAAATATATATTTTTTCAATAAGTCATCTACACATAGGGATGTTGTTAACTCAAATATGGCGTTGTGATTTTTTTTTTTTTGCCAAAGTTTGCTTGGCATTTAATGTTGTGTTATTTCAAAAAGTAAGATCTTTTTATTATTTCCTTGAGTTTTAAGGATGAACAAATGCAGTCATGGTACTCAATAGACACTATGAAACTTATGGGCAGGAGGGACAGAAGGGGAAAAGTGGGGGAACATGAAGGAAAGGATGACATTGTCCAAAAAGAAACGTTCTCATTGCCTCACTACCGCAATTGTAATCGCTCTGTACAACACCTTAATAATAACATTGCATTCCAAAATGTGAAGCAACAGCTTTTATGATTTTTTTTTCATGCTCAGTGGACCCACTGCTTCTCAATGATATTTTCTGGCAGGGTGTGGGAGATGGGGAGAGTCAGTGGTCACGTGGATCGTATGTGGAAGAGAATTCACACGGAGTAGTGAGAATGTGTCAGTTTCCTGTACCTGTCTAACCCATTCCAGGCTGTTGAATTTGTTTTCCACATTCTGTTTTCCACAGGTGTGTGTATGGGAGGGGGGTGTATTCTAATTGGTTTAAGCACCATTCTACAGGGAACAGAAACAAGTGTTAGCAATCTCTGTGACCCACTGAGGTTAGGTATAGCTACTCTGTTTTTCTGTCAACTGGGCAATGCTGTAATAATGTATACTATGAAGAATACTTTTTTTTCTGAAAGTGCTACATTTATGGATTTAGGTTAGTGGTACCAAAGTTTTGATTGTCAGTGCCCAACTTTTTGTATCCTTTATGATATATTTCTAGTAGCCAGCTTCCTCTGCTTCTCTGATGGGTAAAGTTTAGATGGTTTAGTTTTTCAGTTGACAAAAGATGGTTTGGGATAAAATTTCAACCAATTATCATTATGGCCATTTAAAGACAATTTACCATTGTAATAATAATAATAATAATAATTATTATTATTATTATTATTATGCCAGTCCTGGGCTTGGGCTCAAGGCCTGAGCACTTTTTTTTTTGTGGGTTATGGGGCTTGAACTCAGCCTGGGCACTGTCCCTGAGCTTTTCAGCTCAAGGCTACCGCACTACCCTTGAGCCAAGCCCCACTTCCCGTTTTCTAGAGGTTAATTGAAGATAAGAGTCTCAGGTCCTTTTGTGCCGTGGCTGGCTTTGAACCTTGATCATCAGATCTGAGCCTCCTGAGTAGCTAGGATTACAGGCAGGAGCTACTATGCCTGGCTGTTCTTGGATTTTCTCAAGGCTACAGCTCTACTACTTGAGCCACAGCCCCACGTCTGGTTTTTTTCTACACGTGTGGTACCGAGGAATCAAACCCAGCTCTTCATGCATGCTAGGCAAGCACTCTGCCATTAGGCCAAACTCCTGGGCCCCATTATTATTATTTTTAAACAAAAATTGCTGTGGTTAGATGGGTGTCCAATTGATGTACATCAGAACCTAGACTGTGGCTTGTACTTTGTTTTTCTGCCATTGTAGTTAGTTCTAGGTAGATTCTAACCTGCTGATTTTATGTAACCTTTGAAGCCATGACCTAAAATTGAATTTTTACATCACTTTGTTTCTTTAGATAAGTAAAATGGTGAGTGTGTAGCCTGATCTGTAAGGCAGGAGAATTCTGTGTAGTTTTTTGCTTTGTTAGGTCCTGATCACGAATGGCTTTGGTCCTGACCCATAAAGGTATTTGGTTTTTGTTCTTTCAGGAGTTGGCTTTCTTCTTTCCACAACTCTCATAATACACAGTTTAATCTTGTAGGCCTAAAAAAAATATAAGCAAGCAACATTTTCTTTTTCCTATAGTTGTTACACATAAGCAGTAGATTTTTGGGGGGACTAGAAGTTGTGAAAAATTCTGTAAATGATTTGAGAGACATAATCTGGGTTCCAAGTATTATATTACATAGTCTACGAACGAACTGTTGAGTATATGCTAAAATCAGTCAAGTCCAAAAGTGAGATAGGTTGTAACTTTTAGCTATACACACATTGGATTTTACAAGGTTTAAGCCCAAAGGTGGATGTGAAATCTTTATAATTATGTTGGGTATGTGCTAAAATGATAATTTTCTGGATATATTAGATTAAACAAATATAGTATTAAAATATATTTTATTAATATATGGTAATAGGAAAACTATATATGGCTATCTTGTGACAAATATCCTGTTATTGGAAAACGATGGGCTAGATTATTATGTGCTATTAGATGTCATTTAGGGTTTAAGAGTTCTTAAAATGTTTATCTGTTTGTATTGAAGTATCAGTAGCTGAAGTTGGTCAGTAGCAAATAGGTGTTCAGGCCAATCTGAATGAATCTGGTACTGATGAATGATGATTTATTCATTCACCCATTCATTCAGCAACTTCTCCAACATAGCTGTGTGCCCAACATGGCATTGTTCTGTGGGCACACACACAAGCCACGTAGGTCACAACCTGCTGATTGTGGCAATGGGGCTCAGCTCTGTGCCTACACTTCACCTTTGAGGGCCTTTCCAACCTATTTCTCCCCAAATATTTGAATATCTCCAACTCTAGAGAATGTATTTATTTATTTTTGCTGGTCCTGGGGCTTGAACTCAGGGCCTGGGTGCTGTCTTTGAGTTTCTTTTACTGAAGGCTAGTATGCTAACACTTGAGTTATATCACCACTTTTGGCTCTTTCTCAGTAATTTATTGGCGATAAAAGTCTCCCGGACTTTCCTGCTCAGTCTGGCTTTGAATAGTGATCCTTAGATCTCAGCCTTTTGATAACTAGGGTGATGTTGCCCGAACAGAGAGGTTTTTTTTGTGGTTTGTTTGTTTGTTTTTAATCAAGGGACCTTTTACAGAGAATCATGGGACTCCAAATGTAGATGACAGTTATTCCAAATCTTTGCCAGTTTCATCTTATTCTTTAGTGTAGTCTCCACATTACAGGTACTGTGCTGCTTCTCCATTCTTCATTCTCAGTAATGTCATGGCCACAATTCTTCCTTTACTGTTTATTGTAAATATGCCTTTTCATTTCTGGTTTCATTATCTCATCATTCACATTTACAAGGTTGCTCCATTCTGTGCGATTTCTTAGTTTATTAGATTATAAACAGTGGTGTGATGCCAAACCAGCTTTATAAATAGAAACTATTTGCTTATTCTTGGGGTGTAAACACTGCTGTCAGTTGTTGACTTGGGCTTTTTGAATATTTAATAATCTGTTCTTGAGCTGAGCACTTAGGACACCAGAGAATCAGGTCCTTTTGTTTCATTATCTAATTGTTGATGGTGCCTCTCATTTTTCCTTTCTGTGAAATACAAAACCAAAATAAAAATACCGATTATTCTATTTCAAATATTCATTCATTCAGTTTTTATTCAGTAACTATTTCTTGATAGTGACCTCTTCCCAAGATGATATCTATGTGGAGTTTTATCAGGAGTTAGTGGTCCAATTGACTGTGATACCAAACGTCAAGTGTAGAGAGACAGCCTCCCTGGGGTGAGTGAAGTTTAGATGGTAAAGCTGGAGGCTGAGCTGAACTTGTATTGGAATGTATATAGACAGCTGTCGGCTATACCATTACCCTTTTGCACTGGGGGGTTAGAGACGCATGATTTATTCTTCATCAGAGATATATGGCTAGAAACATGGAGTGTTTAGGGACTTACCTTATCTCTTGAATGAAGAGCACTTTTGTGCTTCCCAGTTCTATTTTGTTTTTACTTTCTGGTAGAACTGGGGTTTGAACTCCTAGACTGGTACTCTACCATTTGAGCCACATCTCTCCAGCCCTATTTATCTTTAGTTATTTTTTTTTAATTTTTATTTTTTTTGACAGTTGTGGGCTTGAGCTCAGGGCCTGAGCTCAAAACTAGTGCTCTACCACTTGAGCCACAGCACCACTTCTAGCTTTTTTCTATGTGTGTGGTACTGAGGAATCGAGCCCGGGTCTTCATGCATGTTAGGCAAGCACTCTACCACTAGGCCAAACTCCCGGGCATCTTTAGTTATTTCAGAGAGAGGATCTTGTATCTGATACTGGCATGCCTGAGTTTGAGATCTGCCTATTTTTAGGCTTCTGGTTGAGCTTACAAGCAGGTACCATCACATCATGCTTCCTTCCAGAGAGTTGGAGTCTCATAGACTTTTCTGCTGGGAGTGGCGCGGAACTTTGATCCTTCCATTCTCAGGCTCCCAGATAGCTTGGCCATCATTGGATTTAGCTATGAGTTGAGAAGGCAGTGGTGGAGAGAGGGTTGGAGCCTCAAAACCAGATCCTCCCATTCGTAACCTTCCGAGTAACTAGGATTACGGGCATGAGCCACAGTGCTCAGGTGTGCGCTTGCCAGCTTCACAGAATAATGTTATGCATATTATGCGCAGGCACATTATCATTGCAGATGAGGACAAGAGCTGTAGTTTGTCCAGGCAAGAAAAGGTTTGCACACTTCCTTCCCTCTTGTAGGAGAAAGTTGAAAAACACATGTCCCCATAGTGAACATATGAATAGAAGGGTAAACCACTAAACAATTCAGAACTTTTTGTAACACATTATAGTGATTGAAATCCTAATAGTTCTCTGTAGTCTCTGTGTATTCGCGTGCACGTGCGTGCGTGCGTGCATGCGTGTGTGTGTGTGTGTGTGTGTGTGTGTGTGTGTGCGCGTGCGTGTGTGCCAGGGCTTGGATTTAGGGCCTGGATACTCTCCTTAATTTTTTTTTTCCTCAAGGCTAGTTCTCTGCCACTTGAACTATAGCTTTCCTTCTGATTTTTCACTGATTAAAAAGTCTCATGGGCTTTTCCTGATGGGGGTGCCTTTGAACTGCAATCTTTCAGATCTGAGCCTCTTGAGTAGCTGTGATTACAGGCATGAGCTACCCAGCAGCCCAGCTTCTGGGTATCCTTTTTTAAATACCTGAGGTTAGCCAGTGTATTTGATGCCATGTGAAAAATGAAGAGAAAAATTACCTTGAAGAAATCACTGCTTTATTCAGTTAATACTTTGCCCAAAGCCAGTGCCCATGGCTTATGACTGTAATCTTAGCTGCTCAATAGGCGGTTCAAAGCCAGCCCAGATAGGAAAGTCCATGAGACTCTTATCTCCAGTTAACCACCAGAAGAAGTGGTGTAGTGTTTCTAAGTAGTAGAGTGGTAGCCTTGAGTGAAAGAGCATGGGGACAGAGCCCAGGCCCCAAGACTGACCAAAAAGAAAACAAACAAACTCTGCCAGAGAGAAGAGAAGGAAATGATCTTAAGACAGCTGAAGGGATTTGGGATCCATGCAAAACAAACAGCTCTTCCTACTACTGAGACTTGAGACATTAGGCTACTTGAGTTAACAAACATAACAATAAGATATTGTAGAAGCCAGATGCAGCTCACAGTGGCTCATGCCTATAATCTTAGCTACTCAGGCGGCTGAGATCTGAGGATCGTGGTTTAAAGCCAGCCCCGGCACTGAAGAACGTGAGGCTCTTACTTCCAAATAATCACTAAAAAATGGGAAATGGGGCTATGGTTCAAGGGATAGGGTGGTAGTCTTGAGCTGAAGAGTTCAGGGACATTGCCCAGGCCCAGAGTTCAAGTCCATGATCCAGCAAAAAAAAAAAAAAATGTAGAAAATTTTCTGTGAGCTTGCAGATTCATGCCATATTTTGTGCCAGGTAAGAAGGAGACATTGGCGGGTGTTAAAGCCTTTGCTCCTCTCCTCTCATCTTAAGTGGTTTCTAGATTGGGACAGAGCATCCAAACAGGAACACTTGGATGTAATTTCAAACTGTAGTTAAGACCAAAGAGGAGGGAAAAAGTTTGGAGACCTGATCTAGTCAGTGTGCGGCTAGAGATCTCCAGAGAGTCCTGATTTTTGTTTGAGATCTGAAGCAGGAGTAGAGGAGGCGAAAGAGGAGAAGGAGGAATTGGAGGAGGAGAGGGGGGTGGGGAGGACTACCTGGGCAAAGGTTGGTAGTAAGAATGGGGATTCACAGACAGGTTTTGTGACCTGAGGAGCTCAGTGAAGGGGATGTGCCCAGAGGATGAGGGAAGGAGGAGGAATGAGGAAGTTGCAGAAGGGGTAGGAGGGTGGTAAGTAGCACAGGGCCCTGTGGTTGGTTCGGTTCCTTTTTTTTTTTTTTTGCCAGTACTGGGGCTTGGATTCAGGACCTGAGTGCTGTCCCTTAGCTTTTTCACTCAAGGTTGGCACTCTACCACTTGAACTATTCTCTCATTTGTGGCTTTTTGCTGGTTAATTGGAGATGGAGGTTTTGCTTGGACTGATTTTGAACCTTCTTCACGTAGCTGGCTGGTAACCCACAGTGCCTGGCTGAGTGGAGGTTTTGAACTTTATCTTCAGAACAATGGGAAATCTATGTGAGATTTGCTTTCTTTTTCTTCATTTTTCTCCCTTTTTCTTCTAAGTATCTCTCTGACTGCAATAGAGAAAATGTATTAGAAAGAGTATGGATGGATGTAGAAAAGGGGTTCCACCGAAAAGCCAAAAGTGGCAGTATGGTTCAAGTAGTAGAGTGCTCCTTGAGCAAGAAAACCTCAGGGACAGTGCCCAGGCCCTGAGTTCAAGCCCCAAGACTGGCGTGTGTGCACGTGCATTCATATATATGCACACAGATATTATCTATAATATGCAGATATATGTATTACTTCTTCAAAATTATTAGTTATCAGACCTGCTACTAGCCCTTGGAGACCTCTTAGGGTATGGGATTGAAATCAAAGCCTGGGCCTTGTGTACACAAGGCAAGCCCTGTATCCATGAACTATACTTCCAGCCCCTGTTATGTATTCATTTTAAAGCTCATGTTGGAGTATTAGAAATTGCCTCTATATTTGGATAACTCTAATGAAATGTAATTGACTCCATTTGCTGCTAATCCTATGTATTTAATTTTATGCCTTTAAAGACATAATGAGAATATAGGGCCCATAGCAATGAGAATATGGGCCTGTAAGCCTTTATCAGTCTGGATCTGTGGTTCAAGGATTTTGAACCCCTGCTTTAAAGAGACAGGTGCCATTTAAAGCTACCGTTTATGGTGGGTTTCTGTTTTTCCTGGTTATAATCCTTAAAATTTGTTTCTTTACAAGATAGTTGAAAAAAAAGACTTTGTTTTCTCTGGCTATGAGTTCAGAAAGTACTGAAAACAGAAACAACAACAAAAAACCCCACTACAATTCCCTGTGAAACCAGGCTTCAGTACCTGAAATCAGCTCTCCTGTTTACTTAGGTTAGCTTTGAGGTTTCCAGACTTGGGTTGCACTGCTGTGGAACTGTTGTGCTAACTCATTTGTTTTTCCTTTAGCTTCTCTTCTCAGGATGCTGAAACTTAGAGGTGATGAACTTGAACTTTAATTCCTGGCTTTAGTAGCCCCAGATTCAAGTTGCCTCAGATGGGTTGTGATATAAAACTTGGTTTTTTGTTAATTCTATGTGACAGCTCTTGAAAGGTTGTGTTGGCCCATGGGACATCTTTTGGGTGCTTTTTCCAGAGGGTGCCCTTGGACCAGCCTTTCTGGTAGCATCTCATTTTGTCAAGGCCTGACAGCTCTGTTTCTTGGGTCAGTAGTGGGGCCTGGCAGAGGGGTGGGAAGACTAGAGGTCAAGTTTCCTGCCTTGGACACCTTGGAACAGGGCTAGTGTAAAGTTCCAGTGCCAGTTTTTGCTTAACTGATCTGAACTTGATACTCAGTTTTATGTTGCCGAAAGCAGGCCTTCTAAGTGGCTCTAAAAATGTCAAGAAAAAAGCCTTGAGTTTTGGTACTGTAGGTTTCTTTCTCCCTCCCTCCCCCACATTTTATTTTTGCTCCCAATCATTCTGAAAACACTTCCTGGTGCATTAGAAGGGTACTTGATCTCAATAACTCTGAGATGATTATTGAAAGTCATGACCACATTTTATCTTTTTTGTTTGTTTGTTTTCTTTAGTAGATGAGAAAGAACATCTAATGCCTGAAAACAGCTGCTAGATTCTGATACCTTTCCATGTTTGCATATTGATCATGTTCTTGCCAAGATGCTTGTCATAGTGAATGCCTTACTTAATGAAGCAACTTAATTCGTAAGAGTTGTCCTTAACAGTTCAGTGTCATGTATGAAAGACTGGACTTTTTTCCCCCCATGTAATCCAATGTCCAGTGGAATTTAGTAATCATCATTGACTTCATTTCACAGGTGAGGAAACCAGAACTTGTAGAGGTGAATTAATTGCTCAAATTCATGGCCCATATACCAAGCCAGTGTGATTCTAGGACTCGAGCGATTGAATCTCCTTTCCTGTCAGATCCAATCTGCCTATTGGATCTAAGCAGTTTCAGAAGTGCCTCTGTTTTCAGGCAGAACTAGTGAGTAGGCTCCGGGTTGCCTGAGTTTCCTCTATCACTAGCAGTGAAGCCAAGCCAGCATGTCTCTGCCTGACCCCATGTTTATCATCTGAATACTCTGAATTCAGGCTTTTAATGCTGTTTATTTATGTTTATAGGGATGCTTCCTTTGGAAATTGCACTTACAATCTCACCATCCTCGACTGCTTACAAGGTATCAGAAAGGTAATCACAATTCTCCTCGCTGCCTTTGGCCTACTTTAGTTTGAAAAGGGTTGACCTCAACATTATTGTTGTCAGAAAGAAGAGAGGGAGTTAGTAAGCCAAAGCTTAACTTCCTGACATATAATAGATTTGTAAAGTGCAGTTGGCCTGTTAGTTTCTATGAGGGCTTCTGATGGAAGATTAATTTGGAAAACACCAACAGCAACAAATCTGCATCTGCCTATACTAAACCTTTGCAGGCAACCCTTCCCTAAAACTTGGTCATGAATTCCCTAGACAGTACAGTAGAACAGCTAGCTATTTACACACAGCACCTTTCTATCATATTTGGTATTATAAGTTTTCTCAAGTTGATATAAAGTACTTGGGAAAGGTGTGTGGGTTATATAAAAGAGCTGCACCCCAGATCTTGGTATCTGTGGAAGGTTCTGGAATGGACCCCCACAGATAGGGAGGAACAACTATACAGACAACAGGGCAAACTGGGGAGAGGGAGTGGGAGAGACTGCCCTTCTCATTTTAGCTGTTTGTGTTCATGGACCTGCTGTGTCTGTCATCCATTTAGCTTCATTATCAGGCTGGATCTTGGTGTGGGAGAGGCAGGAAATTATCTCAGCTACTGGTCTCTGCTTGATTCTACCCCAGACTGACTGAATCATAAACTCTGGAGGTGGGAGGCTGTAGTGTTGTGTTTGAACAGTCTCTCCAGGTGATCTGACGCATGCTAACAATTAGCTAGACCTCTTTAGTTATTTTAGATAGGAAATGGAAAAGTTAACTCAAAAGACTTTTGCAACGTATTTAATTTATAAGCTGAGAAATGGTCCAAGCTAAATTGTAATTCCCATGGGGATTTGAGTCCACCATTCCTCCTTGAACACACAGCTAGTAACTATAATTAGTCAACAAATAGATGTTACATCACCCATTGCATTGATAATTGCACTAATTTGGTATCAGCATTGATCTCTGGCTCAAATTTCTTTTCTTTGGTGCTATGCAAAACCAATTTTGATCTGTTTTAAGAAAGTGAGTTCATGTGCCTTTTTGATTTTGGTATTTCAAATTGAAAGATTTTTTTTTTAATCTCTAAAATTTTCAGAGTTTAAAAATATTTTAGCTCACTCCTGCAAACAGAAACGCACTTCCAGTAATATCAGTTAAGAGCTTTTATGAAGAGGTTATTCAACATATAGCTCATAATTGTAGGATTTAGATGACATGCCTGAGGGGAAAAGTAATTTATTTATTTATTTATTGTTACCATTTTTATTATTTTACTGTTATTACTGTTATTATTATCTTATATTTCCTTCTAACTGACATAGGCTGTTTTTATTATAACACTTTGGAAACAGAGAGTTCCCACTGGAATATCTCTGCCCGTTATTTTGGTAACTGATTGCTTGATACAGAGATTTATAACATCCTGTTGTACAGGAAAAATGTGACTTTATTTGTGAATACAGATTCTCTAATCTTGTTTCATCAAATGTTGGGGTCTACTCAAATACTGATGAGGTTTTGTCCGATGAGGGTCTGATATGTTGTTTAATATCTATGCAACTGAGATATATTGGCTTATTGTGGCTATTTTTGTGACAATGAGTTTGTTCTGAAAACTTGTATGGAGCTTGGCCACATTTTGCCTTCTAAGGGAAATAATTTTCTGACTTTGATATGATGACATGGTCATAGATGTAGTTATGTGTCACGTGTACATGCACAGACATACATAGCACAGCTTAAAAATAAAGAGAAAGGCCGGGCATGGTAGCTTATGCCTGTAATCTTAGCTGCTCAGGAGGCTGAGATCTAAGGATCAAGGTTCAAAGGCAGCCTGGACACTAAAGAACATGAGACTCTTATCTCCAATTAATCACTAGAAAACAGGAAGTGGTGCTATGGCTCAAGGGATACGGCAATAACCTTGAGCCGAAGAGCTCAGGGACAGAGTTCAAGTCCCATGACCCACAAATTTCTTTTTGGTTCCTAAAGTTAAGGTAGCTTGAATATTGTTTCACATTTCTTTTTTTTTTTTTTTTTTTTTTGCCAGTCATGGGCTTGAGCTCAGGGCATGAGCACTGTCCTTGGACTTTCTCAAGGGTAGAGCTCTGCCACTTGAGCCTCAACACCACTTCCGGCTTTTTTCTATGTATGTGGTACCGAGGAATCGAACCCGGGTCTTCATGCATGCTAGGCAAGCACTTTTAACCACTAGGCCAAACTCCCGGCCCTTGTTTCACATTTCTTTATCTTTTAAATAACCAGGTTTTCTTTGCAAAAGGCTTGATAATGGAATGTTAGCATCTTCACCAGTGTAAGGGCGGAATAATAACAATCCTGAAACAGAATATTCAACTCAAAGAGGGCAGTGTAAATCTTTTTGAGGAGTTTTTGTAAATTGTTAAATATAATATATGATGGAATTTTTTCTATTTTTTTATATTTCCTTAGTTTGATGGCCACTAATTTAACTTCAGGCTTTTTTTTTTTTTTTTTTTTTTTTTTGCCAGTCCTGGGCTTGAGCACAGGGCCTGAGCACTGTCCTTGGACTTTCTCAAGGCTAGAGGTCTACCTCTTGAGCCTCAGCACCACTTCCAGCTTTTTCTGTGTATGTGGTGCTAAGGAATCAAACCCAAGTCTTTGTGCATGTTTGGCAAGCACTCTAACACCAAGCCAAACTCCTGGCCCTAACTTTAGGCTTTTTTGGCATATGGTGATACAGGTAGTCTGAGCTTGGAGGAAGACTCTTGGACATGTCAGTTTTTATTAGGTGAATGAGGACATTTTAAGAAGTTGAATTTGTTTTCATGATGACAATAAATTCTGTTTTAAGATTTACCTGATTATTAAATAACTTAATTTTTGAAAGCTAAGAACTTTTTATGAATCTTTAAGTGCACAATTCCAAAAATTGCAACTCAGATACCTACAAGCTGTATTAAATGGTTTTATTTTCAGTTTTACGGCAGAGAACACTGATTAGTATATGCAAAGAAAGGCCCACATCTATTTCTTTTGTTTTGGTTTTAAATCCTGATTCAGGTGTTTCTGAGTGACATATCTCAAATGTTAGGGAGTGGGGTGTCAGAACTAGTTATCTGGCCTTCTATTTTGTCCATTGCTTAAGTTTGTCCTATTGTCAAAACTGTCTCCTCCCAAAAATGTTGTGGCACATGCTCATGCATAAAATGTTAAAATAAGTGCATCCTTGTATTTGTATTTGTTTTCAACATTGTCAAGGTGCTATGGGAAATTAAAATAACTAAATTAGGAAAAATAAAATTCTTAAAAATTAAAAAATAACAAAATTTAAAAAATAAAGAGAAAGGAAGGGAAGTAGACAGCTCAGAGCCTATTTTTTTCTTACTGTCTTTTCTGGGGGGCTGTATATGGATGGCCTGAGTTCCTTTCTTGAGAATCATTTTCTAGTGAAGAATTCTAGAAAGGATGAGTAGATATTAGCTTAATGTGAAGAGAAAAGACTAATTCTAATTCTGCTTTTAGGGATTACAGCATGGATTTTTTGACTTTGAGACATTTGATGTGGATGAATATGAACATTATGAGGTTTGTACATTTGAAGTTTTTGCAACATTTAATAACATGTTGGTTAACTATTTGGTCATCTAACACTTGGGTATTAGCAAATTTGTGGCTATTAAATAAAAACATTCATGCAGTTATCTATTTATTTATTTATTTTAGTTTCTGTTTTTGAGCCCAGAATTCACTAAACCTTTAATTTGAAAAATGCCTTTTCTCTATATATTCTCTTATCAACCTTTTTTTTTTTTTTTTGGTTTGTTTGTTTTTATTTTGGTGCCTATCTAGAGGGTTGAACTCAGGGCCTGGATAGGCACCACTGCTTTCTTGAGCTTTCATGTTTAAGAGTAACACTCTACCACTTGAACCACAGCTCTACTTTCTGGCTTTGTGGTAGTTAATTGGAGGTAAGAATCTCACAGACTATCTTGCCTTTGCTGGCTGGCTTCAAGCCCTGATCCTCAGATCTCAGCCTCCTGAGTAGCCAGGATTACAGGCGTGAGCCACCAGGGCCAGCTTTTCACACCAAACCTTTTTTTGACAGTCACTTCATGCTTTTAGTTTAGAAGAAAAAATAACTTCCAGGTGTAGTTTAGTAGTGAATTGTAAGTCACTTTTATTTTATTTTGTTTTTTGGTAATACTGGAGTTGAACTCATGATTGCTAGGCAAACCTTCTATCACTTGAGCCATACCTTCTGCCCTTTTAAGCTTCATATATATATATATATATATATATATATTTTTTTTTTTTTTTTTTGCCAGTCCTGGCTTGGACTCAGAACCTGAGCACTGTCCTTGGGTTCTTCTTCTCAAGGCTAGAGCTCTACCACTTGAGCCACAACACCACTTCCAGCCTTTTCTATATATGTGGTACCAAGGAATTGAACCTGGGTCTTCGTGCATGCTAGGCAAACACTCTATCACTAGGCCAAACTCCCAGCCCTTTAACTATATTTTTGGATAGGGTTGCAGTTTTGCCTGGGCTGGTCTTGTATTTTTTGATTGCTGCTTCCTGAGTAGCTGAGTTTGCAGACAGGAGCCATTGTACCTGTGCCTTTTATTATTATTATTATGATTTTTTTTTTTTGCCAGTCCTGGGCTTGAGCTCAGGGCCTGAGCACTGTCCTTGGGTTTTCTCAAGGTTAGAGCTCTATCACTTGAGCCTCAGCACCATTTCTGGCTTTTTTCTATGTATGTGGTAGCGAGGAATTGAACCCAGGTCTTTATGCATGCTAGGCATGCACTTTACCACTAGGCCAAACTCCTGGCCCTTATTTTAAAAGTCGTATTTTCTTTCAAACAAACCTGTATTTGTGCCTTTGAATGCTTTTTTTTTTTTTTTTCATGGAGCTTGAACTCTGGGCCTGGGCACTGGCCCTGAGCTCTTCAGCTCAAGGCTACCACTCTACCCCTTGAGTCACAGCCCCATTTCCTGTTTTCTAGTGGTTAATTGGAGATAAGAGTCTCATGTTCTTTAGTTCCTGGCTGGCCTTGAACCGTGATCCACAGATCTTAGCCTCCTGAGTAGCTTGGATTACAGGCGTGAGCCACAGCACCCGGCCTTTGAATGCTTTGGACTATATGCATTTTACTGTGAAATATGGTTGAATGTATTTGGAAGAGTTGGTTGAATCTTTTTTGCCTCACTATCAGGAAGCTTTTAAATAATATTCTGTGTGCTCAGAGATGTGATAGTGTATTTAAGCCCTGGCTGCCTTTAATTTCATTTCTTCATAGGTAGGGTGGGAAACTTTGCTGAGACATGCTGCCCTTTTCCAGGACATCAGAATGGCCTTGGCAAAAGAGTATTGCTGTACTAGAAAGTGATTTTGAAACTGAGTATTCAGACCTTATATCCAAAGTCCAGGAGTCCCATTCACATGGCAGATACCACCCAGATACCAAATGAAAGGAGATTCATTACATGATATCAGCAGGAAGACAGTGCTTCAGCATGTCTTCAACCATTGTCAGGGGACAGAGACATCTGTCTTAGGTTAAACGGGAAGAATTGGGGAGCAAGAGGTTAGAAAAAGTACACCTACTTAAGACAGTCCCATGTCGGAGGCAGGTTTAGAGCCAGGCAGAGGTGACCCCACGTGGTCTCAGGATTGGTCAGGTGGGGTGAGGATCACCCACAGCTGACAGGTGGTCTGATCCTTCCTGGGTTCCAAGATGGCAGCAAACTGATTGTAAGAGATTGGCTCAGGACAAAGGACATAGATACAAGTGTCCACATTATTATTATTAATTATTCCATCATATTATGATTTCAAATTTAAGTCCTTCTGGGCCTCCTCACTGACTGAATGGAAATGCAAACCTCAAACCCAGCAGTGTTTTGCTGTGCTTTCCCCCCCTAACCTTCAACCTTGCCTGTTCCCACTCCTTTCTCACCTCTGCATCTTGTAGTTTCCAAGAAGGCAGCACAGCTGGCCTGTTGCAGAGCCTGGGGACAGGCTCTTGCTCCCTCCTCCTGCCTTCCAGCCCTTCTCTCCACCTCCCACCCCCCACTCTATGCACATTAAGTCATGTCTGGAAGATCATCACATGCAGTGTTGCATGATTGCTGTTTGCATGACTGCATTTTCTGTGTACTGTATGGGTACTTGGGGGCAGCAAGTGCTCTACTCATGTCCTTAGGAGTAGGTAACTGGAAGCGTAGCACACTCATTGAGGGAAGTCTGTGTGCTTCTAGAATGAACTAATGAATAGTTATAAAATCACAGAGTTGAAGATAACTCAGGTGATTTCTTTTCAATAGAAAGTGACTAAGAGTTATTCGGAATCCATTCTGATTTTTGCAGGAACCCTCGTGGGGTGGGGGTGGGGAACACATTTTACTGGATTAGACGTTGCTTTGGAATGATGTTGCTTTCTCTCATTATTAGCTAATCTAGGCTGCCAGAGTGACTAACAAAGAAAAGTCTGGCTGGGCGCTGGTGGCTCAGGCCTAGAATCCTAGCTGGGCAGGAGGCTGAGTTTCTTGGAGGATTGTGGTTTGAACCCAGCCTAGGCCAAAAAGTTCATGAGACTCTCGTCTCTAATTAACCATCAAAAAGCTGTGGCTCAAGTCCTAGAGCACTGGTCTTGATCACAAAAGCTCAGGGAGGTCGGGTGTCAGTGGCTCTTGCCTGTAATTCTAGCTACTGAGGAGGCTAAGATTTGAAGATCCCAGTTCAAAGCCAGCCTGGGCATGAAAGTCTGTGAGATTCTTATCTCCAGTTAACCACCAGAAAACTGGAAGTGGCCCTGTGGTTCAAAGTGATAGAGTGCTACCCTCGAGCTGAAGTGCTCAGAAACAGTGCTCAAGCCCAGAGTTCTAGAGTCCAAGCCCCATGACCAACCAACCAAACAAACAAAAAAAAGCTCAGGGGCAGGAGCAGGTCCCCTGCACTGAAGTCAAGCTCCTAGTTGTTTGCAACATAAATTGCTCGTTTTTGTCATCTAGGGCCAGGTCTTTGTGTCAATGGCGTTTACTATGTGAATGAGAGCCACCTTCAGGGTTAATGATGCTTTTGATTGTGTAAAGTGTCACACTGACCTGTTTGGGCAGACAACTGATTTCTGTCTTAGAGCATATACCTTGAAGACCAGTAAAGTTTGTTAGGTCTCTCACTGGACACCTGATGTACGATGTGTCAGAGCTTTGCTTTGGATTTAAATTTGCAGAGCAATGGAAATTTGTAGGACTTCCATTTGCAGAATGTCATCTGGGCACTGCTTGTTCCAGTGGCTTCTCGTGGGCATGGGCTGTGACCTGGAAAACATGCACACTGTTTGCACTGGATTGTGAATTCCAGCCACAGTCCTGGGGTGCAGCAGGCCCCCAGAATGTAGTCATGGAGGCACGTCCTCCCTCCTAGAGTGTTTACACGCCTGTGCCTCCCCCGTGACTAGGAGAAAGATTAGAAGCATTGCCCTGAAGCCATCTGGTAGATTTTTCACGCGCTTCTTTCTGCAGCTGCCTCAGTTGTTTGCACATCTGCCCATCAGTGTGCTACTTAAAGACTGTGTTGGTTATGTCTATAACATAATTTGAGGTCTACCCTGTCCCAAGCAATCCCCCCTGCACTTTCTTGAATTATTGTATAGTCCCTGTGTATTCTCTTGCCTCAAGCCTCTTTTGAGAAGAACCCCAGAATGAATTCTGTTCTTACCTCCACCATTACAATTCTACTGGAACTTCTTCTCTTGCCAACACAAATTTTCTTAACAGTTGAGGTTGTCTCCTGAATTCCCATGCAGCCATTCACTCCTTTTGGACACATAGTTTTCTTTTCCTAACTTTGTAAGGTGCTATGGCTTGCATTTTCTTCCTCTCTTCTCTGGCCATCTTTCTCCATCTGCTTTACCTGTCCTTTCTCTCTCTGCCCTCCCCTGATACTCCGTAGTTCTTTTGTTCCTCTCTCTCTCTCTCTCTCTCTCTCTCTCTCTCTCTCTCTCTCTCTCTCTCTCTCTCTCCCTCTCTCCCTTTCTCCCTCCCCCCTCCCCTCTCTGTTCTGGGGCATGAACTCAGGGATCTGGGCATTGTACTTGAGCTTCTTTTGCTCAAGGCTAGTAGAGCCATAGCTCCACTTCTGGCATTTTTTCTTGGGGGGGGGGGTAGTTTATTGGCAATCAGAGTCTCATGGTCTTCCCTGCCTAGGCTGGATTTGAACCGTAATCTTCCTATCTCAGTCTCCTGAGTAGCTAGGATTACAGGCATGGGCCACCTACTTCCTGGCTACTCTGCTGCTCTGCAGGGCCTCATGTTATCTAGCTGTACACACTTTTGCCCTTAAATGGCATCGAAAACTTGGGCTTGAGTTTTGCTCCTTGCCTTGCCTGTGTTTTAGGATTACTGAGTGCCCTGAGCGTCGCACTCCTACCACTCCCACCCTGCCCCGTGGCCTCTCTCCCTCTTCCTGCTCACAGAGGCCAAGTGCTTTCCTCCTCCACGACATCTGGCTCAGAAGTAGATCTAAATTAATAATCTAGACTTTGGTAATTATTTAAAGCCAAAGGATGTGGAAACTTAATTTAAACTCAAACAATCCAAATATTGACTTTACTCGAAGGCAATAAAGTGCCTGTCTTTATAGCACATTTGAATTTATGTAATAGAGCCCAACTCCCTTGGCTTTCATTAATTGGTTTCCAAGTTAGAAATATATAAGGAATGCACTTTTAAAGTAAATAGTACAAAACACGTAGCCTGGTGCTGGAGGTTCGCTCCTGTAGTCCTCGTTCCTTGGGAGGTTGAAATCTGAGAATCACAGTTTGAAGCCAGCCTGGGCAGGAAAGTTCATAAGGATACGGTCTCTAGTTAATCACCAAAAAGCTGGAAGTGGAGCTATGGTTCAAGTGGTAGAGTTCGACAGCACCAAGGCCCTGAGTTCAAGCTCCAACACTAGTACACGACCCTCCTCCCCCCACCATTTATGCCTCATATATACTTGCCTGGTGGAATTCAGCCAAGATTAATGGATAAAACTGAGATGACAGTACCAGCCAGTTGATGGATTAAATGAGCTGCATGGGGAACAGTGGAGCCTTATAGTCGAGTTCTCACTTGCACTAATTATGGGTCGTGTATTACTGTTAGGTATCATTCTCACTTATCTACAACTCCATTAAATGCGGTTTGTTTCATGTATGATATCAAGTCACAATCCTCGATATATAATAAAGCTTTAGCCAGTGTTTGAGTGACTGTTGAATTGGCCTTCTAAGTTGCTTATCCAACTTGTCAGAAAAAAACCCCGAAAAACAAACCAAACCTGTTAAGAGAAGGAATCGATCTGAAAACATTTGATCCATTGACTTGTCAACCTTAAGGGCTATGTTTTCTAGCTCTGTGTGTGTGTGTGTGTGTGCGTGCGTGCGTGTGTGTGTGTGTGTGTGTGTGTGTGTGTGTGTGTGTGTGTGGTGTCGTCTGTTCCTTGCTTGAACTCAGGGCCTGGTCCTGAGTGTTCAAGACTCTACCTCTTGAGCCACAGCTCCACTTGCAGCTTTTCGGTGGGTCATTGAAGATGAGTGTCATGGGATTTTCCTGCCCTGGCTGGCTTCCAATCTCTACCCTCAGGTGTCAGCCTTCTGAGTAGGTAGGATTACAGATGTGCGCCTCCAGTGGCTGGCCAGCTCTTCCATTTTACTGCAGGATTATTACAATCTCAAGTAGTCCCAATACTTTTTAGTATTTGGACTGAAAGATGTATTTGTGAGCAGCACGACAGAGGTGCAGATAGATGAGGCTCTTAGAATTGTGAAAATTGCTTTTAAGTCCAATTGTATTTTTAAAGGTGCTGGGGGAGCTAGCTATTCAAGAAAAATAGGCCAAATCTTTTGTGGACGGAAGAAGCCTGAGGTAAAGTGAAGAGTAGCACATTTTCAGTATGTCAGATTGGATTTTCTTAGAGTGTAGATCATCAGTAATCCCCTTGTTTCAGAACAGTGTCTTTTTTATTTCTTGAAACACATTATTTAACCAAACATGCCTGTGTGTGTGTGTGTGTGTGTGTGTGTGTGTGTGTGCGCTTGCGCGCGCACGCATGTGCGAGCGCTGTTCCTGGGATTTGAACTCAGGGCCTAGGTACTGTCCGTTGAGCTTTTGTGCTCAAGGCTAGTTCTGGAGTTTTGGTGCTTAATTGGAGATAAGAGGTTCACAGGCTTCCTGCCTGGGTTTATCACTGTTCCTTGTTGCTGGGATGAAATAAAATGAGTGAGCTCCTTGGCTTCTATTTTTAAGGTTAATTTTATTTTATCTTCTCTGTACTTTTCTTGCGAAGGTGTGCTTTCTGATGTTTTCTGGATTTGCTTGTACATGCCTTGGAGAAGTCCCAGACTGGTGGTGTGAACTTCTGCAAGCAGGCTTCCTGAGTTTTGTCATTAGATGATGGTGGAGGGCTTGCTTGACTTCCCAGTTCCCAGGCAAAATTGCAAGTCCTTGACATCCACACACGGAAAGCATTTCAAAGGTCTCACCCTACAGAGAGTCGCGCAAGGTGACAGTGTCAGCAAGGGTTTATTTTAGTATAACAGGATAAAATAGGGGGGATAGAAAAATAAAAAGGGAACATTTCTTGTTCTCTATGCAGGAAATGGGAGTTAGAATCGCAAAAGGTGCAACTTGCTTGCTATTTCTTTTTTAGGTTTAAACCTAAGACCTAAATCTTTTTATTCCATTAACCGTATCCAAACAGCTGAACACAGCTGGAGATTATCTAATGTTTATCTTTTTGAGTAGGAAGATTTATTTACATAAACCTTTGGTTTCCTGAGTGAAAGAAAGTATCTGGGTCCTGCTTCTCTTCAGTCTGTTTGATGTAAAAGGTTACTTTCTTTTTTCCTCTTCTTTTCCTCCATTGGTCCTGGGACTTGAACTCAAGGCCTGGGCTCTGTCCCTGAGCTCTTTTGCTCAAGGTTGTCACTCTTATCACTGTAAGCCACAGCAGCAATTCCAGTTTTCTGGTAGTTCACTGGAGATAAGAGTTTCACAGACTCTCCTACCTGGGCTGGCTTTGAACCATGATCCTCAGATCTCAGCCTCCTGAGTAGCTAGGATTATAACATGAGCCACCAAGCATCTAGCTTCCCTCTCTCTCTCTCTCTCTCTCTCTCTCTCTCTCTCTCTCTCTCTCTCTCTCTCTCTCTCTCTTTCTTTCTTGTTGTTGCTTGTGGGGCTTGAACTCAAGACCTGGGCCCTTTCCCTGAGCTGTTCAGCTCAAGGTTAGTGCTCTACCACTGTGCCACACGGTTTTCTGGGGGTTAATTGTAGAGAAGCGTCTCATGGACTTTCCTATCTGTTCTGACTTTGAACCGTGATCCTCAGATCTCAACTCCTGAATAGGTAGGTGTGAGCCACTGGTGCCTAGCTAGCACCCAGCTTTATAAAATGTTACTTTTTAACCAAGCAGATGTTCATAATCAAAATAAATCAGTAGCACATGTGTATTTATATAACTTTATTGGTGGCCAAGGATACAGACATAGTAAACATAGAAATTTGCTTTTTTCTCTTTCTGTGTAGAATAGCTTTTATTCTTTAGATGACTAGAGCATACCCTTATTCATGAAGTTTTAAGTAGTGTTTTAAGCTTCATCACGATTCAAGAGCAATGTGGGATCATTAGTTTGAGACTGTTTTATTTAAACAAGGAGATGGTTAATTGCTGTAGAGTTGTATAATTGAATCTTTATTCAAATTATTGTAACTACGTAGCAATAGCTCCCATCTCTTGAGATTTTTCTTAGGACATTAGGGAAATGTTACACATATTACACTAGGTGAACTCCAGGCACATGTTTACAAGGTGTCATTGGAAAGCTTTGATTCCTACCTGTTAAGCATGGAAAAGGATACATCCAGTCTTCTAAAGGGAACATTATATAGTCAGGCTTTGATTTTCATGCCAAACACAGTGGGTCATATAAGCAAATAAAGGAGCGGCCCTAGCTTTTCCTTGATGGCAGCATTCCAATTTGTATAATAATTATGACACAATTGAGTTATAGAAGGGTACAAATTCTACTCAGCCTAGATTTCTACCACTGAGGTGTCAGGTTGGGCAGTCATAAGTGGTCCTGTCCGAGGAGGTGCTGGAGTGTGGGAAAGTGTTGGGTTCTTTTGTGGTCTTTAAACTTCCTCTCCCCGACACCACCCCTCCTTATCCAGCCCCTTTGTGCTGGTCCTGGGACTTGAACACAGGGTCTGGCCACTGTCCCTGAGCATTTTTGCTCAAGGCTAGCACTCTACCACTTGAGCCATAGCTCCACTTTGGGTGTTTTGGGGCCTAATTGGAGATGAGTCTCACAGACTTTTTTTTTTTGCCCTGGCTCACTTCAAGCATGATCCTCAGATCTCAGCCTCCTGAGTAGCTAGAATTAAACAGGTATGGGTCACCAGCACCTGGCTTTCAAGCCCCTCCCCATTTTTAAACTCTCTTAGCGTGTATAGACTAACATCACATTTATTGCTGACCTCTGTTTGGGCTGGCAGTCCCCGTGGGACACCTAGTCTGACTGGAATTTGTGGTGGACCTCAAGGGACCAAGAAGTCTGAGTCTTGTCCTCCTACCTCCTGCTGCATTGCAGTCTTAAATCAGCACATAACTGCCCACAAAAATGGAAAACATTTGGGAGGGTGTTCATCATGAGCCTAATGTTTATGCTAGTTTTTTATTGGTTGAAATCTGTTTATCATATTCATGGAGAATGCTTACTTCTTATTTTCTGTCACCTCCCTTCATTCGTTGTTAATTTTCATTTTACTTCCTTGCAGAATGGCCAGGAGGTAAACTTATTTTATAGAATCAACTAGCTTTTCTTTTTTTTATAATATTTTTATTGTAATTAATAGAAGGGTTGCATTATATTCACTAGATAGAAGGTGCATTACTTCACAAACATTGATACCCTTTCTCATGACATGGTCCCCATTTCCTCCCCCACTCCCCCCCACCCCGCTCATCTTGATTTCCCTATCCAATTTCAAATAACCAATTAGGCACATATAAAATATATCAGATAACAAGGTGAAATATTGTAACAATATGAGATAACCAAGGAACAGCAAAAGAGATGAGAGATAACATAGTACATTAAGGACAACAATCATTCATTATATGGCTTTTGTTTCCTTATCCTGGAGGTCCTTACATTTAGTGTCATACTATATGGCCTTATGTCTCTAGATTTTGTTCTGCTGTAAATCTCTGTCAACTAGCTTTTCTTATAGTCTGAATTTTTCATTTTAGATAGGAAATTTTCTGAAGTGGATCAATCACACAGAACATATTTTGAGAGCCAAATACATGGTGTTGTTTTAAGCTGCATTATTTTGTCTTCATGTAGGTCCAAGAAATTTAGTATTAACAACATGAAAAGCAGTTTTATTTGTAGTTTTCCTAAATTGTCTAAGAATTGTAAAATCTTTTCTGTTTCTTTTTTCATAATCTTCTGCCAGCGAGTTGAAAATGGTGACTTCAATTGGATTGTTCCAGGAAAATTTTTAGCATTCAGTGGACCACATCCTAAAAGCAAAATTGAAAATGGTAGGTCTATTTTATTTGCCATCCAGTCTTTTTTTGTTTCTTGAACTTCATAACTTGCACCAGAGGTTTCTATTTAACATTTCCATCTGAAGTGGTGATTCTTTTTTTTTTCATGTATTTTTTATTGTAATTAATAGAAAGGTTACATGATATTTGCCAGATTGAAGTGGTGATTCTCGATCAGAACTCTCCTTCCTACAAGCTACATTTTTACTTTAGCACATTTTCCTTAATTTCTCAGACACACTTCTTTCCTTTGGTGATATTTTAAAGAATATTTATTCATAATAAAAAACGGAAATAGTAGTAACTTATGTATTAAATGTTAAGCTTCCAGTAACTGGAGCTATAATCTTCTGTTTTAAAACCAATATAAACCTTTAGGTGGGTTGTCTGTCTATCCCTATCTATCTATCATCTATCATCTAATGTTTGCTTTATCTGAACAAGCCATTAAAAACACTTCTGAGTCCAAGAAACAAACTGGTCAAACCATTGGATAGATAGCAGAATTCCCTCAGTAGTGATGATGTTGACGCTGATGCTGATGGCGCTGATAGCATCATCCTTTATTATCGCTTATCAAGTGCTGAGCCTGTGCTGGTTTTACTAAGGAAGCACAGCATTAGCTCAGTATTCACATAACTGTGGGACTTAGATATTATTATCTCCAATGTACACAGGAGGAAATGGAGGCTTATTAGTGGGGTGTTTCCCCAGGGCACATACTAGCAGAACAAGTTCTTCAACCCTGATCTGGGCTCCTAAACACTGCCACAACTGATGTGTTTAGTTCAATTGAGACAACTGTCACAATGTCGCTGACAAAAGCTGAAATACTGAAGTTTGGGTAGCATATGGATAGTCATGGGAATATATATTTGGAAAATTGGAAAAGCAAATTACCATTGTGTGTGTGTGTGTGTGTGTGTGTGTGTGTGTGTGTGTGTGTGTGTGTATGTGTATGTGCATGCGCATGTGTGCATGCACCTTCAACAAGGCCCAAGCACTCTTGCTTAACTCAAGGCTGGCACTGTACCACTTGAGCCACAGTTCCAATTTTGACTTTTTGATGGTTAATTCATGATAAAAGTATCTCAGATTTTTCTGCCCGGGCTGACTTTGAATCGGGATCTTTCGATCTCAGCCTTCTGAGTAGCTAGCACCATAGGATTCTGTGTGAGTCACATGATCCACAATGTCTTGTGTTTCTTGAATGAACGTGGGATTACATTAGTACTTATATTCTACATATTCGTTTATCATTGCCTAGATAATAGTGACATACACGAAAGATTGAATTAATTGAAAATACAGAAAATTGAAATGAACTTAATGACTCTTATTTTGTTTGCTGTATAGAAAGGGGTCATGGGGTAGAATGACAGTTTTCTTAGGGAATCTACTTTGCAGTCCTTGGATTTGTTGAGATTCATTCTCCTCTTCCTTTGCTGCTGCTGCTTTTCTCTTCCTCCTCTTTTTTTTCTCCCTTACTTCTTTCAAAAATCTAATATTATATGTTGTTCTCCATGTATTTAGATTTGATAGTGTTTTGGTCTCCACAGTGTGTGCATGTATTTCCTATTTGTGGCACACCTGGCAGGGAATTCTGCTTGAAATGTATTCATTTCTGTAGACAGAAAATCCAACCTAGAGAGTGAAGCTAGCAAATAGAACAGCCAGAATTAGAATCTGTCCATCTTGAGCCAATGAATCTTCCCCTGCTGGCCCCTGGACACTGATTAACCCCTGTCCTTTGGGGGTTAATAACCTGTCAGGTGCTGGAGGAAAGTTGCTTTCTGACAGACTTTCAAGCACAGGATTGAGTAAGTCTTGTGTACAAAATTACCTGATTCACTGTTGTTTCAGAAGTGGCTTTGTCCTTGGGCAGTCATTTGGCAAAGTGAAAAGAACTTCCTTATTTGGTATTCATGTGTTTTACTCAAGTTCATTTTTACAGAGGAGACAAAAGCCATGAGGAGTCACTTCAGAGGTTTTTTTTTATAGAGTGAAGGCATGCTACTTTTGAAAAAGAAGACAATGTAGATTACCTAATAAAAAAGCATGTTAAAAGTAAACCTATAATTCTACTGGAGTTTACTAGTTTTAAGAGTTGGAGGCAGGGTGTTGGTGAATTTTCTGTCTCTGCTTCTCTTCATTTTTCTGGGGGCACATCTTAATTCTCTCATTGGATCTTAAATAGCATATGCCTGTGTACACATATATTAATACTATTTTTTAGACAAATGTGGGATCACAGCATAATGACTATCTTTTCCACTTAACATAGAATGGTTTTTTTTGTTGTTGTTGGTTGTAGGGCTTGAACTCTGGGCCTGGACACTGTCCCTGAGCTCTTCAACACTAAGCAACCCTATGTTTCCTGAGAAAGTAAGGAATGTTCTTAGGGCTGTGTTAGTAGAGAAGTGGAGGCTTAAAAGGAATTAATCAAATAGCTAATACTAGGGTAAATCAAAAGAAAGCCTTAAAATTCTTGGCATCTGGGCACAAAACACTTCTGAGAGTTTGAAGGGTGTGTTTGTATCAACAGAGGGCAGCTAGAGTTCTTTCTACCGTGATTCTCCTAGCTTCATTTAACAACTTTGCATTGATCAGTGAAAGATAACCCTAGAACGAAGTAGACATTTTAGATTTCAGATCCAAAGAAAACAAAAAACAAATGTTTTTTGGTACTAGTCTTGGGGCTTAAACTCAGGATTTAGGCACTTTCCCTAAGTTTTATTGTGTGTGTGTGTGTGTGTGTGTGTGTGTGTGTGTGTGTGTGTGTTCCGGGACAGTTCTCTATCACTTGAACAGAAGCTCCACTTCTGGCCTTTGTTTATTTGCTTTTGGTGGTGGTGATGGTTAACTGGAGATGAATCTCACAGACTTTGCTGTCCAGGCTGGCTTCCCATCTTGATCCTTAGATTTCAGCCTCTTGAGTAGCTAGGGTGACAGGTGTGAGCCGATAGCACCTGGTTCAATAAAATATTTTAAGTGACAATATTATTCACACTTCTATACACACACACACATGGGAGGTGTGTAGCTTGACATGGAAAATTCCGTTAGTTTTGGCAACATTCTGCTCATTCAGTGGGGGATGGCTGGAGCAGCTGCTTTGCTGATGGAATGAACCTTGGGGAGCTCCGAGCATGTAATATCACCCTAGGAAAATGTGATTCAGATCACAGCCATCTAGCACAGGTGGAGCTGTCTCAGGAGGAAGTGACTGGATAGCAGTGGTCACAAAGTAGGCTAGCAGATAGCATGATTACAATTTTTATCATTAATGCGCCTAGTCAACATATTTTTGTCTTCCTACATTGGCCTGCTCTTCCTGACAGATTTGTATTTGACTAGACTTTAAAAATGGTTAGTTTCAGGCAAGGAATTTGGCATAGTGGTAGAGTGCTTGCCTACCAAGCATGAAGACCTGGGTTCCATTCCTCAGTACCACATACATAGAAAAAGCCAGAAATGGTGCTGTGGCTCAAGTGGTAGAGCTCTAGCCTTGAGAAAGCCTAAGGACAGTGCTCAGGCCCTGAGTTCAAGCCCCAGGACTGGTTAAAAAAAAAGGTTAGTTCCTAACTTTAAAATGAAGAGAGCTATGTGTGTAAGAAGTGTATTAAAAAAAAAAAATCTCTTTAGGGGCTGGGAGTTTGGCCTAGTGGTAGAGAGCTTGCCTAGTGGGCACAAAGCCCTAAGTTGGATTCCTGGGTACCACATACAATGAAAAAGCCAGAAGTGGTGCTGTGGTTCAAGAGGTAGGGCTCCAGCCTTGAGGAAAGCCAAAGGACAGTGTTCAGGCCCTGAGGTCAAGCCCTAGGACTGGCAAAAAACAAAAATTATCTTTAGTTCTGAAATAATTTCTGTATGTGGTCCTCTAACCTCCCAGGCCAGGCCCATCTCTACCTGATGCCATAGCACCATCTAGTGGCCACATGGAGTAAGGGCTGGAGGTGTGACCATTACATGTTTCGATGAATTTGAAACCATGCAAGAAAAGTACAGTTCTTAATATTCAAGTCAGATTCTCATAGCAGGAAACCTAATGCCTAGAATGAAGATGAGTCTTACCTGAAATCAGCTGTGGCACAGGTGTTAGGAGTCTCATTTCCAGGTTCAAGTGCTGGTTGTACCTCTTACAAGCTGTATGTGCAAGGGTCAGTTGGCTTTCCAGGCAGAAGACTTGAGAACTGGTGTATGAGTTAATTCTCAAGAATATCTTAGTTCATGCCTGGGACATAGTAAATGATTAATAAACTTTGGATGTTATTATTATGCTACTATACTGTTGTCCTATTTTTACAAGTATACCCAATGTCCTTTTCTCAAAAGATATCCATTATTTTAATAGTCTGCTTAGCTGTGCTAGCTGAAGTCTCTGCTTACTCTTGCTGGAAATTAATAAATATAAAAAGAACATGGCTAAGTGATGATGGTTATGCCTTTACCCTAGAAACTCAGGAGGCAGAGATTTAGAGGATCCTGACTTGAAGCCAGACCAGTTAGAAAAATCCATGAGATTCCAATGCCAAAATAACCAGCAGAAAACAGGACAGGAGGCATGGCTCAAGTGGTGGAGCACCAGTTTTGAGCAAGCAGAGCTGAATTAACATGAAGCTCTGAGTTTAACCTTGAGTGAAAAGGAGAGGTTCTTATAACTTTGGTGTTAGGAAGGCAGGTGAGAAATTGACATTGAATTATGCAGAGACAATAATGGAGGCACAGAGGTGTCAGCAACCCAAAAGGAGAGGCTCTCACCAGCCTGGCACACCTGAGGAAGGCTTCCTATATATTTGAAGCTCTTTTCCTTCCATTCTTCACGTGGTACAGAAGCTCCTACTTCATTGTGGAAAGCACAGTCATTTTCTCTTTAGACTATAATGATTGGAGCAAAGAAACCAATCAGAAAACAGACTTGTTGTTGTTGTTGTTGCTGCTGCTGTCAATAGGAGAGCCTGTGCTTTTGTGTGTGCATAAGTTGCTGTTTCTGCATAGAACATATTAAGTACACTCTGTGCCACCTGTTTTCTCCAAAGCGGCATAGTCTGTAAATGCACAAAGGCATTTATTAGAATATGTTGGACACCCCATGAACTTTCAAAGAAGGCTGTAGAACTAGACTTTTTTTTTTCATTATCTAGATCATTACGAGATCTATCTAGTAGTGCTCATATGGTATCCAGAATGTTCCTGATTTTCCTTCCTGGAAAGTGTATTTTCAAAATCCAGGCGGGAAGGAACCACAATAGGTATTTTGAGCAGAGGATATTTACTAGAAGGAGTTTGTTGGGGGGGGGATGGAGAGGAGAGAGAAAAGACAATAAGAACCCAGAATATTATGGAGGAAACAGCAGGGGCTTTTCAGGCTGATCAGCTGTGTGAGGAGAACTGAGGCAGCGATAGATGACTGGCACCTGAGAGAATGCTACAAGGCTGGCAGTTTGGCCTTGGGTTGTGGAAGCCATGGGGCCTTGTCTCAGCCCGGTGCTGTGCCGGCATGCTGGTGGCTCTTGTCTCCCGCTGTGGGAGGTGTTGAAGGCAGGCGGGACTTCCGGTGGTTTGAGTCTCATGGGAACTTTTCTGCCTGGGCTCACTTCAAACTATGATCTTCAGCTCTCAGTCTCCTGCGTGGCTAGGATTATAGGTGTGAGCCACTTGTGCTTGGTACATTTATCTTTCTTTTTGGAGGGAGGGGTGTGTGTGCTTGCTGGTGGCTGCTGCCTGTAATCCTAGCTACTCAGGGGGCTGAAATCCGAGGATCACTGTTCAAAGCCAGCTTGAGCAAAAACGTCCATGAGACTCTTCACTTTGAATTAAATCACCAAAAAGCCAGAAGTGGAACTGTGACTCAAGTGGGAGTGTACTACTAGCCTTGAATGTTAAAGCACCCAGGTCCTTAGTTCCAGTCCCAGGATTGGTACACATACACACACACACACACACACACACACACACACACACACACACACACACAAGTTTATTCTCTGTGAGTCTACTATTCTTTCCATTGTTATTAATAGTGGTGAACTTTTTATGCTGTGGTATGTATGTATATATAGATATAATCGCTGAAGCCATATCTATTGCATAAAGGCTCTTGACTATAGTTGAAGTCTGTTCATTCCATGAAGCATAATGCACGAGTGGAAATCAATCACCCTGAATCTTTCCGAATCTGCGTGGGATATGTGCACTCAAGGGCTTGGAGGGTGTCTCTGTTTGTGGGGGGAGGGCTGGAGGATGGATTTAAATCCTAGAAGTTGAGAGTTGGGACTTGAATGGGTGGTCCCCGTCCTTGCTATGATTGTTTTTGCCTCCCCCTGCTCTGGCGTTGGTACGCATGGAGACTGCAGTTTTCCCTCTTGCCTCCCAGGCCTCGCCTGCCTTCCTTCTTGCTGGGGTGTGGTGTGTGGAAGGCCGCAGGACGGCCAGTGCACCCCGTGGGCTCCTCTTTCTCCGGCTGTGCTTCTCTTTCGGTAGGTTATCCTCTACACGCCCCCGAAGCCTACTTCCCCTATTTCAAAAAGCACAACGTGACGGCCATCGTGAGACTCAACAAGAAGATCTACGAGGCCAAGCGCTTCACCGACGCGGGCTTCGAGCACTACGACCTGTTCTTCATCGACGGCAGCACACCCAGCGACAACATCGTGCGCAGGTTCCTGAACATCTGCGAGAACACCACCGGGGCCATTGCCGTCCACTGCAAAGGTGGGCCGCTGCCTGGGGCGGGAGGGGGGCCCGACCCTCCAGAGAACCTCAACAGGGCCAGCTCCGGGCTCAGGGACGTGCGCGTGCTCACCATCGCCTCCAGTCTACACCCCCGTCCACTCGGGGGTGGGCAATCCCTGGATTTTCTTGACAAGGCCATTGTTTTTTTTTCTGATCCTGGCTTCACTGACCCTAAACGTCACAAGACAGGGGAAGCAAATGCAGCCATGCCAACGCAATAGGGAAAACTTGAAGAGGCAAGTGTTGTCACCTGTGCTCCCCCCACCCCATTGCTTTGATTTGGTGCCTCCATCCTGTCCCTTCCACCTCATGTATTTGCACTTCTGTTTCACCATCCAGCACCTGGACCCTATTCAACACTGTACTCCCTTCTCACCTACTAATTTCTTTCCCCTGTTGGTGCCAGGATTTGAACTCAAAAGACTTGGGTTCTCCCTCAGCTTGCTTGCTGGGCTTGAGCCCTGCTATTTGAGTCACACACCAGCCCAGCTTTTGGCTGATTATTTAGGTGATGGAGTCTTAGAGATTTTTCTACCCAAACTGGCTTTGGACTATGATCCTCTGGATTTTAGCCTTCCGAGTGGTTAGGATTACAGAGATGAGCTACTAGTACCTGATTCTCATGTGCTACTTTTTCTCCTTATAGAGCAGAGCATCGTCCTGGCCATTGGCTTAGAGTAATTGGCTGGGTTACTTGTCTTTCTGGATGACTAGAAAGACTTGTTGGGGTGGATATTTTGGGGATTCAGGCCGTAGTAAGTACAGGCTTTTCACATTTAGCAAGTAAAAATAGAGGATCTCCAGTGAATTTGAGTAGGATATAAAGAATTTATACTTTTTTGTTGTTGTTGTTGGTCATGGGTCTTAAATTCAGGGCCTGAGCACTGAGTCTGAGCTCTTTTTCTCAAGGCTAGTGCTCTACCACTTTGAGTCACAGCTCTACTTCCAGTTTTTAGATGGTTAAGTGGAGATAAGAGTCTCAAGGCTGCCTTGTGCTCAGGCTGACTTTGAGCTGTGATCCTCTGATCTCAGCCTCTTGAATAGCTAGAATTATAGATATGGGCCACCAGCATCCAGAGAGTGAATACTTTTGTGTAATCTAAGTCTGTCTCATACACACACACACACACACACACACACACACACACACACACACACACACATATATACATGCCAGTCCTGGGGCTTGAACTCAGGCTCTGAGAACTGTCCTTGAGCTTTCTCAAGGCTAGAGCTCTACAGCTTGAGTCACAGCACCACTTCCAGCTTTTTCTATGCATGTGGTACTGAGGAATGAAATCCTGGTCTTCGTGTATGCTGGGCAAGCACTCTACCACTAGGCCAAACTCCTGACACTCAAATATATTTTATATTTCAACTGGAAACTCATTTCAGCTACTCAGAGTCTAGTGGCACTTGTCCTCAGCTTGGTCAGTAGACTTGAATTTGACTTAAGTTTGCCAGCCTGGTGGAAGGTATTTTACCGGATCTCTGATTTTGATGCTATGTCCAGTTTGGGATTCAGCCTCTCCTTTCTCACACATGGCCACTAGGTGGTGCTGCTCTTTTTGTTTTGTATCTGGGGTGGGGGGTGTTGCTTCTTATGCTAATTGGTTAGTAGGTGTTGGGGATGAAACTGTTCTTTTCCTGTGCCTTGAAGCTGCTGTAACTCCTTTATTCAGATGCCTGTGGCTTTGCTTCTGACAGAAATTAAAATACCGTGTTGTAGGCCCTCGTTTCTATGTTTAAGACTTGAGTAGGTGGAGGTGCTTGGCGGAACATGTGAGCAACAAAAGGAGGGAGGCTGGTTTCCCTGAGGCTGGGAGGGAGGATGGGTTGAGTCCTCCTGAGGGCATCTTTGAGGCAGCTGGTCCCCTGTCCCCACACCCTGTCCTCTCTGGGCGTAGGGCTGGTGTTGCTTTGGGAGGTGGCCTTGCTCACTCAAGTCCACAGGGGTGATGGCTTGTCCCCGGTGTGCTTCATTCCTACCCTAACTATTCTTCTGCATTTCATTTTGTTAGAAGAAGATTCAAGAAAACACCTGCGTTTATTTTATCTTTCTTTCTTTCTTTCTTTTTTTTTTTTTTTGCCAGTCCTCAGGGCCTGAGCACTGTCCTTGGGATTTCTCAAGGCAAAAGCTCTATCATTTGAGCCACAGCACCACTTCTGCTTTTTTTCTGTGTATGTGGTACTGAGGAATTGAACCCTGACCCCTATTTCATGTATGTTAAATATTTGTACAAAGAACTTGAGAGTTAATGGGCATATGGTGGCCACCAAGGTTTTGTGGGAAATATTGATATTTTCTCCTTCAATGTTTAGTTTCATATTATTATTACTATTATTATTGCCAGTCCTGGCTTGAACTCAGGGTCTGAGCACTGTTCTTGGGCTTTCTCAAGGCTAGAGCTCTACCACTTGAGCCATAGAACCACTTCCAGCTTTTTTTCTATGTATGTGATACTGAGGAATGGAACCCGTGTCTTGGTGCATGCTAGGCAAGTACTCTGTCACTAGGCCAAACTCCCAGCCCTAGTTTCATACTATTAAAAAAAAATCATGCTGAGCTGGGTGTGGTGGCTCTCGCCTGTAATCCTAGCTACTTAGGAGACTGAGATCTGAGGTTCAAGGTTCAAAGCCACCACAAGCACAAAAGGACCTGAGACTCTTATTTCCAATTAACCTCTAGAAAATGGGAAGTGGGGCTTGGCCCAAGGGTAGGGTGGTAGCCTTGGGTTGAAGAGCCCAGACTGAGTTCAAGCCCCATGACCCACCCCCCCAAAAAAAAATCAGGCTGGATGCTGGTGGCTCATGCCTATAATAATCCTAGCTTCTCAGGAGACTGAGATCTGAGGTTAATCTCCAATTAACTACCAGAAAACCAGAAGTGGAGCTGTGGCTTAAAATGATAGAGCACTATCCTTCAGCAAAAAGATCTCCGGGACGGAGCCCAGGCCCTGAATTCAACTTCTATGAGCTACAAATAAAAATTAGTATTTATTCTTCGATGATTATTTGGCCCTTTAGGCTTGTTAATTTTGTGTTATCAGGCTATATAATTTATCTGTAGATTAACAATTCCTATCTTGGGTTGACAGATTCAAGGAAGAAATGCAAAGCTTTCACTGAATTTCAGAATCTTTTCTGGTGTGTGTGTGTGTGTGTGTGTGTGTGTGTGTGTGTGTGTGTGTGTGTGTGTGCTGTTATTGGGGTTTGAACTCAGGGCCTCTCAATCATCTCACTCTCTTCCAATCATCTTGTTTTCCCCCTTTCCCTTTCCTATTTGGATACCAGTATTCTCTGTATATTTATATATACTCTGTATATTTACTTTTAAAGAACTGTATATATTTGTTTTAGTACTTTTTACTATCAGGAGCATCAGCTCTGGGGTGAGTTCTTGTACAGGAAGACCACATGTATATGTGATGACATATTTTTGAGACTGCTACTTCAGTACGATTGTACACGTATGTAACAATCTTTTTGTAAGGTTCACACCTTTGACTTAATTACAGCTGTATTGCTTTTAATTGCATACTTATCTACCATAGGCCTGTTAATTATTTTGACATCTGCCCTAATTAAGTCAGCTTAATTTTCTGGGAATTCAAGTAGCACTTAGCATTTTAATTGAACTAGGAGGAGGAAGAAGAAAAACAGAGACAAGCCACAAACTGACTTTCTGGGAAGGTGTGAAGTCATTCTGGCGAAATGTGGGTCTACTTTGTGGCTGATGAAAGACATGGCTATAGCCCAGCTCTCTGAAGCCCTGTGGCTTCTGTCTACCATCTTACCTACTCAGGAGGCTGAGATCTGAGGATCATGGTTCAAACCTAGCCAGGGCAGGAAAGCCCATAAGACTCTTATGTCCAGTTAACCACCAAAAAGATGGAAGTGGAGCTGTGACTGAAGTGGTAGAGTGCCAGACTTGAGTAAAAAAGCCAAGTGAGAGAGAAAGGCCTGAATTCAAGCCCTAGTCCAAGACGCGCGCGCGTGTGCACACACACACACACACACACACACACACACACACACTCAAACACATATGAACGCTATGAACGTTTGGAATTTTTCTAGCAGAAATAATGCAAACACAGTTATCACTGTGCTGTCCTTGTATGTGATTATTGATGTTCCACAGGGATGTTTTAGTTAGAACAATAAAACAATTGGAGTTTGACTTGGTAGAAATAGAACACTTTCAGCCTCTGTCATGCTGTGCCAGGAGCCCTTTAATTACAGATACCTTAATGTTTTTTTTGTTTTTTTTTTTTTTTTGTTAAAGTTTTTATAGAAACTTAGTGAAGTGTTCCTATTCTGTTCACTTGCGGTAAGAGCTCCTAACTATTGCGTGCTAAATAGGTTCTTTTTATAGATTAAATTATAGACTCTTTTTAAAAGGGGGGAAGCAACTTCAGTTTCAGAGAAACTGGAAAATTCTCTGCACCACCTTTTTGGTTATGAGTGGGACTCAGATCCTCGTCAAGGGCACAGCACAGCTCCTGGCTCAGGAAGAGGGGCGGAGGTGACAGGGTTTCTATGACAAAGGCCACTGACCTCTAGACAGAGACCCTGACTGGGGGACCTGGAAACTTAGGGGACCCCTGGCTCCCCTTCTAGGATGCTCGGTTGTGTTGTCCTCTTGGTGTCTGGGGTGATAAACACCAGTAGATCTCAAGGACCAATTATTGATAACCTCCTCATGTTAAAGGAAGAAGCCAGTTGTGGGGCTTGAACTCAGGGCTGGGCTCTGTCCCTGAGCTCTTTTTTGTTCTACCACTTTGAGCCACAGCTCCACTTCTGATTTTTCTAGTGGCTCATTGCTGATAAGAGTCTCATGATTTTTCCTGCCTGGGCTGGCTTAGAACCTCAATCCTCAGATCTTAGCCTCCTGAGTAGTTAGGATTTGAGGTGTGAGCCACTGTGCCCGGTCAGCTTTATTTTTTCCTTGATATTTGATCTGAGGAAAAAGCTACTTAAAAGAAAACAAGATACATACACATCCTACCTAATAAAGCAATGTGTATGTACACTTTACAAAGTACCAGTTTCTACACTGGGGGATAATTAGGAAAAAAATACAGGTTCGAAGGTAAGCAGTCATGTAAAAAGGGGTGTGAAACATTTATCCACATGCCTTTTTCATATTATAACACTTCTGAAATTAGAGTGGGTTTTTAAATTGATAGCATGATATCATGTAATTTTTTCCCTTACTTAAACTTATGTAATGGAGAATATTGAGCTATTAGTGTTGAGATGGTGTCCCAGATTTGCAGAAATACACTGTATTCAAAAGGCCAGGAAGATCAGGGCAAAAGTCCTTTTAGTATTTCACCAGGAAAAAGTGACATGAGGACCCCTCAAAAAGAGAAATCTCTCATACACATGAAGAAATGAGACCACTGTGTTTTCCTGCTTTCCTTTCTGACAAATATTTTCACAGATGAAATTGACTTTGTATTAGTGTCCTACGTGGAAAGCATCAGTCTTCTTTGTGTGTGTGTGTGTGTGTGTGTGTGTGTGTGTGTGTGTGTACTCTGTTACTAGGGTTTGAACTCAGGGTCTGCCTGAGGTCCTCAGCTTTTTTGTTCAAGGCTAGCATTCTATCACTTGAACCATCCCTCCATTTCTAGCTTTAAAGTGATTATGGGGAAATAACAGACTTTTCCTATCCAGACTGACTTTGAGCCACATCCTCAGATCTTAGCCTCTTGAATAGCTAGGATTATAGGTGTCCCACCTTCATGGGTCACTTTTAAATTTCTTTATGACCTACTTGAAATGCCATCCTAATTCAATATTTCCCTTTTACAGTGGCAACCTAGCCCCTCTGGGTCACCCTTGTTTTCCTGTCTTTTGTCACCTCACCTTCTGCCTTTTCTCTCTGGCCCTCTCTCTGGCCTTTCTATTTCAGCTTGTCTGCTGTCATCAGGTCCCTTGATTGTATCGCTCCTCCCCCACACACCTTTCCCACTGATTGGATACAAACACGGATTTTTCCATCATTGCCAATACATATGCACACATACATGCATGCATATATGTACATATATGTAAGCCATTGGTGCAATCATTATACTTGAACCTCAGTGTTGTGGCTCATAGGGCTTAAACTCAGGGCCTGGGTATTGTCCCTAAGCTTTTTTGTTCAAGGCTATCGCTGTCATTTTGAGTCATATAGCTGCACTTCTGGTTTTCTGGTGGTTAATTAGACATAAGTCTCATGGACTTTCCTGCCTCAGAATGGTTGTCCTCAGAGCTCAGCCTTTTGAGTAGTGAGGATTACAGGCATGAGCCACCAGTGCCCAACTAACCTCAGTCTTCTTTTGTGGGTATGTTTGCTACACTTTGATTTTCTTCTCTTTTCCTCTCCTGCCAGCTGGCCTTGGAAGAACAGGAACATTGATCGCCTGTTACGTAATGAAACACTATAGATTTACTCATGCCGAAATCATTGCTTGGGTCAGAATTTGCCGGCCAGGTTCCATCATTGGACCCCAGCAGCACTTCCTGGAAGAGTAAGTATTATGAGTTCCAGATCACATGATCCTAGATCCATCCTCACCCTCTCCCTCTCCCTCCCCTGCCTCCAGTTTCCTGGCTCAGGATCTTGGCAAGCTGGGGTTACAGAATGGCTGTGTTATTGTGAAGTTTGCCTCTGATCTCTTGTGGTTGGCTTGACAGTGTGTTCTAACTAACTTTGTACCTTTTATATCTCTCCGATCAAGTGAGAGTCAGAAGAACATCACAGAGCCATCTCTGCCTACCCTTTTCCTGTCACTTTCTATGTGTGATCTGGCTACTGTGCAATTTTCTTATGTCATCCCACTTGACACTTCTCAGTTTTTTCTTTTGTTTGCATGTCTAAAAGCAGAATGAAACACACACACACACACACACACACACAACTAAGGTCAGTCACAAATTTGATAAGATTTGAGCTTCGCGAATGACTGAGCTGCTAATGAGGTCGTAACTTCTGAATACAGCCAAGAAGTTACCAAAGAAGGAAATCAGCTTGAGCAGGAATTCAGCCTGATTTATGACCACATTTACTTACATGTATTCTTTCACTTTCTGTCCAACCCCAGCCCACTAGTAGAAAATGTGATCACCAGGACACAATCTTTTGGGGTACGTGGTTGTTTCTTAAAATATTAAAACTTACCATCAATGTAACTAGATAGAAAATGAGTTGAAATTAGTACTGGTTGATTTTCATCTAGCTTTAAAATGTTTTCTATATATGCTATATTGAATCTCAATTTTTTTTCTTTTCATGTCGGAATGGCCCATGGCCCCAGGTTGCATAGTATTTCCTCTTGTATAATGATTCCTGAGTAATTTAAATCAGTTTAGGTGAGTGAGAAAGGAAAGAGTGTAGCTGGCTGGTAGCTCATGTCCGTAATCTTAGCTACTCAGGAGGCTGGGATTTGAGGATTGAAATGTGAAACCAGCTCAGAAAGGAAAGTCCATGAGACCCATCTTCTAGCAAAAAGCCTGAAGTGTAAGCTCTGCCTCAAGTGGTAGAATGCCAGTCTTGAGTAGAGAAAGATAAGGGACAAGGGACTGTGGTCCTGAGTTTAAATCCCATAACAGTGCTCTTGCGCTCGCTCTCTCTCTCTCTCTCTCTCTCTCTCTCTCTCTCTCTCTCTCTCTCTCTCTCTCTCTCTCTCTCTCTCTTTCTCTGTCTTTCACACACACACACACACACACACACACACACACACACACACAAAGAAGTAATCATGAATTTCATAGAAAGAGGCCATAAGTAAGCTCTTAGCATCCAAAATGATTAAGAAGATTGGAATCTGCCCTGAGGAATCACGTACTTTATTAAAAGTCAGACCTAGAAGAATGACTGATAAGAAAATAAGCGCTGTTCTGGGCTTGCTGGTTTATGCCTAGAATCCCTACTATGTAGGAGGCATAGATAGGAGGATCACTGTCTAAGACCAGTCCTCAGGACAAAAACACGTGAGACCCTATCCGCAAAATAACTGAAGCCAAAAAGGACCAGAGTGAAGCTCAGGTGGCAGGGCGTCTAGCAAATGCAAGGACCTACCTGAGTTCAAGGCTCAATACTGCCAAAACGAAAACATGAAGGATGATGAATTTTTTTAAATATATTTTTTATTGTAATTAATAGAAGGGTTACATGATATTTGCAGATAAATGGTGCATTAATTCCCATACATTGATTCCCTTTCACATTCTTGGTCCCCATTTCCCTTCCCCCCTCCCCCAGGGATGATGAATTTTTAAGAAAAAGATGTCAAGAACGGGATCATTAAGAAGACAGCTATTTCTAGTGTTTTTTTTTCTTTTAACCTGAAAGGTACAAATAAAATAGTTCTATCATTGGAGTTTTATTCTTAATGAGATTCAGCCACCAGTTTCTGCCATTTTTCTGTTGTATCCTTCAAGCGCTGGTAGCCTGGAGGCTGTGTGCCTACCAGGTGCCTATTGTCCCAATTGCTTCCTCACATTGATTAAATGCCCTTGAAAGTCGTTTCCTGGCCAGGCACAGTGGCTCCTCAGGAGGCTGAGATCTGAGGATTGCGGTTCAAAGCCAGCCTGGGCACTAAAGATGATGAGACTCTTATCTCTAATTAATCACCAGAAAACTGGAAGTGGCACTGTGGCTCAAGAGGTAGGGTGGTAGCCTTGATCTGAAGAGCTCAGGGAGAGCTCCCAGGCCCAGAGTTCAAGCCCCATGACAGACACAATTAAAGAGAAGGAAGTCGTTTCCTCCATCTTGAAATGAATTGTCAGAAGGACATTCACTGGCTGGTGGTCCCTGAACACCCCAGGCTCTCTGAGGTACAACTCCCAGGCCATGAGCTGAAGGCTACCCAGTAGCTCCTTAGCATGTCCTATGCCACAGCTCCTGCTCCTGCCCATTCCCACCATGCCTCCTCCCTCCTCCCTCCTCTGCCTCTTCCCCCTTCCTGTCTCAGATACAGGAGGATTTGGGGCTGTGGGGAGAGCACTGTAGGCAGAAGAAAGCCATTTTGGTGTTCATTTACAGATATCTAAGCTATGAAATGTAGAAAAATTCCTTCTTTGTGAGTCATGCTATAGTTTGCCCACTAAAGCACAGAGTGACCTACTTGTAGAACTCCAGTTTTAAAAGAATGTCATTGTCATGCTTAGATTAGAACCTTCTAGAAGGCAGATTCTTTTTTGTTTATGGCATGATACTGTTTGTTGTTTGCAATACCTCTTATAGAATGTGCATGGCCACTGGCCTGTGTTGCTGGTGGGCTTTCCTGGATTTGCTTTAGACCCTCTCCTTTTGGGAAGGGATCTGTAGCTCTCTTGCTAAGTTTTGAGCTTGACTCTGACTTTGTCCTGTTATTTTCCCCCCACTTCCTGAGCCCAGGACTTGATGAGCCCCATAGTAAAAGACTTCTCCTCTTCTCTCCTCTCTCCTCTCTTCTCTTTTTTCCTTCCTTCCTTCCTTCCTTCCATCCTTCCTTCCTTCCTTCCTTCCTTCCTTCCTTCCTTCCTTCCTTCCTTCCTTCCTTTTCTCTTTCTCCTTCCCCTTCTTTTTTGGTGTCAGTCCTGGGACTTAAACTTATGGTCTAGGCACAGTTCCTGAAGCTTTTTGCTCAGGGCTAGCATTCTACCACTTGAATCACAGTTCTTTTGGCTTTTGGGTGGTTAATTGGAGATAAGAGTCTCAGAGACTTTTCCGGCCCAGCCTGGCTTTGAAGTGTGATCCTCAGATCTTAGACTCTTGAATAGCTAGTGTTACAGGCATGAGCCACTGGGGTGCTGGGCAAAAGACATTGTTTTGTTGGCACGTATTCATTCATCAGGTATTTATTGAGTGATACTGTGTCAGGCAAGGATGCAGCAGTGGTGATTATCATGAGATAACCAGATATGCATATTTGTATGCAGGGTGATCTCTGTGGTAATTGTGATGCAGATGATGTGATGGAAATCGGGGGTGGAGATGGGGAGACAGAAAGGAGGAGCACTGTTTGCAAGGAGGGCTCCAAAACAGTTGAACCCATGTAGACCCCCTACCCCGGCTCCCCAGTGAGGGAAGTCAGAGCTCTTCTGGGAAGCATGAAGGGTTGGCTTGTTTGGGAACTCAGCATCGGACTCAGAGCATTTCAGCATTTCCAGCAAGGGCATGAACTTTGCTGTTGACATGAATCATGAAGTCACAAGTCCCCCGGAAAGTGTGTCTGCTTGAAAACCAGTTGGTAGTGCCAGGTTTGAAGTGAGTAACATTGCTGAGGAAGAATTTAATTAGATGCTTTCTGATTTCAACAGCTCTTCTTCAAAGGAGAGAGATGAAGTCGTGTGTGTGTGTGTGTGTGTGTGTGTGTGCGCGCGCACGCGCTCGTGCACTCTGAGGCTTGAACTCAGGGCTCCAAACTCTCATTTGGCTTTTTCATTCAAAGTTGGTGCTCTGCCACTTGATCCATGACTCCACTTCTGGCTTTCTGACGATTAATTGGAAATAAGGGTCTCATGAAGTTTTCTGCTTGGGCTGGCTTTGAACTGTGATCCTCATATATCTTGAATAGCTAGGATTACAGAGATGTCCCACCAGTGCCTGACTTGTGCTTGTGTTCTTTATGAATGCCCTGCTGGCAGAGTGACCCAAGTGCTAAAAGCCAAAGGGCAAGAAGGAGCAAGCCTTTGCTACCACCTAAACTGGGTCTCACGCTGGGAGGCAAGTGACAATTTTGAGATAGATATGTATCGACCATTTTGCAATAGGCAAAAACAAGTAATGCAGATGGAATACAATATGCTGGGAAGGGGTGGGTTGAGATGTAGGTTCAGTGACTTTTCATCATGGTATACCTGTGTCACTCCCCCAAATAAAACATCACCAGCATCTCGGAGACCTGAAGTGTCTTCTTCCATTCACTCCCATTCTGGCCTGTCACACCATAGATGATTTGTGCCTCTTTTGGAATCTTGTATCGGTGGAAGGATGGGGTTCTCTCACTCCACCTTCCCTTTGCTGTTAGTAGAAAGAAGTAGCTTGTTCATGTGCCTGGCTGCATGACGCCTGCTTGAATGTGAAAGTGACGATGTTCCACGTTTGGTGGTGCGAGGCCTGCTGTAGAGCAACACATAGTGTTGAGTGTATTCTAGTAGGACAGTTGGAAATGTGTGTGTGTGGAGCTGTAGGAGGTGTTAGCCAGAGACCTCTAGAGATAGGGAGAACCGGAGGAGACACAGAACGTCCACTGGTCCAGCGTATGGAGAAGGGAGAGGGCAGCAGCTGGGGACCCCGTCTAGCTCAACTCCATTCCTCTTCAGGGTTGTGAAGGCTCGTCACCTGTGCCCACGGCCCTCCCTCACCTCTTACAGCTATTTAATAATCAGAAAGTTGATTTCACACGCTTTTCTCTAGCCATAGTAAATGGAGTGTGAAACCTTTTCCATTTTACCCCCTTTGTCCTCCTCATGCTGTTCCTCGGAGTTTTGGTAGAAGTCTACTTTTTATTTTCTAATTAAAACATAAACCAAGGAAGTGGTGATGTAGGTCAGCGTGATAGAATACTAGCCTTGAGCTGAAGAGCTCAGGGGTAGGACCAAGGTCCAGAGTTCAAGCCCCACAACTGACCAAAATAGAAGACATTAAAAAATAAACCATTTAGAGGGAGCCATATATATATATATACATACACATATATATAGGCATTCGTATACAACTAACTTTAGAATAATTATTTTCTGTATTGTCAGCTTTCTGTTGCTTTAATGAATGCGCAAGATGATCAAGCTTTTGGGCCTATGTTGAAGCACTTGTCCCTTTGGGGAGTGAGTGGAGCAAAGCTGTGGCTTGGAAGCCAAGAGAGATAGAAGAAGAGCCAGAATCCCAAATCTCCCTCAAATCACACCATAATGACTTTAACCCCTTCCCCTAGGGTTCATCTCTTAAAGGGGTCTTCCATCTTCTGGTAGTGTTATGACCTGAGGGCCAAACTTTCCACCTAGGAGCTGTAGCATTTATGTGTGGTTGAGTTTGCCATTTTAATTGTCTACAGCTTTCACATTCCCCCCAGTGACCTTTAATTTTTTTCTGTCTGCCTGGCTCTTGAAGATCTCTGATCATATCACAGCTGGCATGGATTCCTCTTTTCTTCCCCTCCCTTCCTTCTATAAATATTTGTTAAAAGCCATCAGGCAAGCAACTGGGAAATTACAGTAAAAGAGAATTAATTTTACCCCCAATCACACTGTGATTGGGGTGGGGCAGAAGTGTCAGTAGACACATACATAAACCAGGTAGCTTCTCTGCTGATGACATACACTATGCAGAATAAACCAGGGAAAATAATAAGGGGTGAGGAGAAGGCAGTTTTAAATAGGTGATGCTAAGGGCCCATTAAAAAGCCATCTGAGGAAAGAACTCAAAGAGTGCAAATCACATAAATATAATTTCAAAAAAAGTTTTCTGATGACTTTTTTTCCCCTTTTGACTAGGGCTTTAAATTGACAAGCAAAGAGTTTATATGTATTTATGGTGTACAACATCATGTTTCAAAATATGTATGTATTATGGAATAGCTAAATGAGGCTAATTTACATATTTGCATATGCATTGCCTCATATACTTATCTTCTACTTGTAGCGAGAACACTTGAAATCTATCCTTGTAGCAATTTTCAAGTACACAGTAGAATGTAATTAACTCTACTCACCATGTTGGATGGTAGATCGCTTGTGCTTAATTCTCCCCAACTAAAATGTTGTGTTTAATTTCCACTCTCCACTTGTCCGAGGGATGGCCAGGAAATCACTATATAGTCTAGGTTAGTCTTGTAGTCACAGTCTTCCCGCATCACCACACCCAGCTAGAACTGGTAAACTGGTATTACTTCTTTAGAATTCTCCAATGTTTCAGACCTCTTAGAGTTTTTTAGAGTTTGGAATGCATGTCTTGACTTTACAGAGTAAGCACCTCTAATCTGAACGTCTAAAATTGGAAATGCTTGGTATCTGATACTTTTTAAGATCAATGACACTACTGAAAAAGTTGCAGATTTTTGGAGCATTTTTGGATTTGGAATGAAGTCTGTTTTGGGTGAGGAATGTTCAGAATAGATCCTTGGCTTCATTCCTGATATTTCTAATATGTGTCCATCTTTTTTTTTCTTTCTTTTTCTTCAGTCTTTTTTTTAGTCCAAGACTGAAATATTGACTACAAAAAGAAATCCCAGAGGGGGTTGGAGGCGTGGCTCAGGCAATGAGTGAAAAGCATCAGATACCAAGTTTAAGTCTTAGTCTCAGATTAAAAAAAGCAAACAAGCACCACAAAAAAAAAATCACCAAGGAACTCCTCCTCATATTTGTTAATTGAGTCTTGAGGCTCCTAACTAGTCAGGTGTGTGTGTGTGTGTGTGTGTGTGTGTGTGTGTGTGTGTGTGTGTGTATGTATTTTTTTTTTTTTTGTGGGTCATGGGACTTGAACTCTGGGCCTGGGTGCTGTTCCTGAATTCTTCAAGGCTACCTCCATATCCCTTGAGCCATAACACCACTTCTGGTTTTCTAGTAGTTAAGTGGAGATAAGAGTCTTAGAGACTTTAGTGCCTGGGTTGGCTTTGAACCGTGATCCTCAGTTCTCAACCTCCTGGTAGCTAGGATTACAGGCATGAGCCACCGCATCTGGCTTTGGGTATATCTTCTCATCCAGTCTTCCTTACTTTGTACTATGTGGCATGTGTTAGGATTTTAAATTTGATTTCATGGAAATGGTAGGGTGAAGTACATCTTCCTGCGAGAGGCGGTAGTTCCTTGTTTTGGTGATACTTAGTAGGTCTGTAATGTGCAATGTGAGATCTGCTGTAGTAGCTGCACCATGGAAACTTTGCAGAAGTGATTGTCCTTGATGTGGGCACATTGTCTGGCATTATTCCGTGGGCCCAGTACAATGTCAAGGTCCTGACAAGAGGGACATGGGTGTGGCTGATGAGGGAGAAGCAGTGAAGCACTTTGGAGGTGGAGGCAGTGAGTCCACAAGCCATGGGATATGGCAGACAGGAGGGGTGGAGAAAAGCAAGGGAAGAGATTGTCCCCTCAGAGCTTCCAGAAGGAACCAACCCTGCCAGCTACTGGTTTTAGCTCAGTGAAAGTGCTCTCAGACCTCCAAACTCCAGAACCAGAACACAAGCTGGTGTTATTTTAAATCATAGTGTTTGTAGGATTTTGACCTTTTGTAACCTATAAATTCAGTAGGATGTGTTGATCTTTATTATTAATTAATTAATTTGTATTCCTGTCATGGGGATTGAACTCGGGACCTGAGTGCTGCCTTGGAGCTATTTTGCTCAAGGCTCATAGTGCTCTACCACTTGAGCCACAGCTCCACTTCCAGCTTTTTGGTTGTTAATTAAAAATAAGAATCTCATAGACTTTCCTGCCAGGACTGGCTTTGAACCTCAGTTCTCAGATCTCAGTTTCCTGAGTAGCTAGGATAGCCACCAGTCCCAAGTTCGGAGGTACAGACCTGAAGTATGAGCATGGATATATTCTAAACTTTTTTTTATTCATCAGGATTTCTAATTTGAGGCATTTGACGTGGGGAATTGTGTGATCTAAGTATTATTTAAGGAAGGCTGGATTGAAAACTTGTGTGCGATGAATCAGATGGATGGAGATAGGAGTCAGAGAGGCTAAAAGGAGACTGCAATCGGTCAGAGAGACAGAAACATATGTGGAGCCTAATCTAGACATGGGTAAGAGGCAGGGATGGGTACTGGGAATACTGCAGGCCTTGAAGACTGACAGATGCTATGAGAGCCGGAGAGTCAAGGATGACGCAAATGCATGAATAATTAACTTGCTCATTAAGAAAGAAAGGAGAAGGTTAAAAAAAGTTTTCTGTTAGCGTTTCAGCCATCCCTAATAACCAAAGAAGTGAGAGGAATTTGTACTCTTTGTTTCAGAGTGAAAAGCCAATCAGAACTTTTTTAGTAATCTGTGACTATAAAAAAGCTAATCTGTCATGTGTCGTCCACACCTGAGGGTGAAAAATATGATCAGGTGTTCAACTTCTGTATCTTAATTGCCAGTAAGAGATGCTTGCTATCATTCTTGTAAGTTGGTAATGAATTCATACATTTGCGGTTTTGGACCTCTCTTTTGTTACTGTCTGATGTTTTATATTTAATTTTTTCTAGGATGTAAATTTGAAAAAAGCTATATATTTGCAGAAGCAGCCATGCAGGATTTTCCTTTTACTTCAAAATACTTATGCTAAAAATATCACAGTGAAACCAAATGTGTCTTCTACCTGACATCCTCAAGATTCTTTTCTTCTTCTTTTTCTCCTTCTTCTTTTTCTTCTTCTTCTTCTTTTTTAATTTTATTGTTGGGATAATGTATAGAGGGGTTACAGTTACATTCGTCAGGTAGTAGGTGCATTACTTCTCACACACTGAAACCCCTTCTCATGTTTTTGTTCCCATTTCCCTCCTACCACCCCTCACAATCATCTTGCTTTCTCCCCTTCCCTTCCCTATTTCAAATAAACAAATAAATGTGTATATAATATGTCAGTTAAAACAATCAAACATGGTAACAACAGGAGATTAACCCTAAGAGAGGAGCGAAATAACATAGTACATTAAGAACAACAATCACACAAGATAAAGCTCTTGTTTCCAAATCCTAGAGATCCTTTCATTTAGTCTCATCCTATAAGACCTTTCTGTACTTACATTTTGAGCTATTGTAATCCTCTGCTAGGACAGTCCTAGATGTGTGCTAATTATTACAAATGAGGGAAACCCTTGAGCCTATGTTCCTTTGGGTCTGGCTTACTTCGCTTAATGTGATTTTTTGCCAAGTCTTTCCATTTCCTTACAAATGGGGCAATGTCATTCTTTCTGATGGCAGCATATGATTCCACTGTGTATAAGTAGCATATCCTCTTCATCCAATCATCTACTGAGGGATATCTGGGTTGGCTTCATATCTTTGCTATGGTAAATAGTGCTGCAATGAACATCATTGTGCTAGTGGCTTTATTATATCCTTGTTTCTGGACATTTGGGTAAAGGACAAGTAATGGAATTGCTGGGTCATAGGGGAGCTCTATGTTTAGTCTTTTGAGGCACTGCCATACTGCTTTCCATAGTGGTTGAACGAGTTTGCACTCCCACCAACAGTGTAGTAGTGATCCCTCCTGGCCACATCCCCTCCAGCATCTGTTGTTATTAGATTTCTTGATCCTGGCCATTCTAACTGGAGTGAGGTGGAATCTTCAAGCAGGTGAGTGGGGCACTGGTGGCTCATGCCATCATTCCAGCTACTCAGAGGGCTAAGATTGGAGGAGCACAATTCGAAGCCATCCTAGCCAGAATCATCCTTGACACTACTATCTCTAAAGAACTAGCCCAAACCTGGAAGTGTCTAAGCACTCACACACAGGGAGACTCTTAAGGGAGGAACACAAAGGCACAATGCCTATGTGCCTTTCATCACAATGAACTAGAGGAAATGGACACTAGGTTGAAAATGAGCTGTACAACTTGTGACTGGAGACAGGAGGGAAAAACTGGGAGAGAAAAACTGGGTGACATTGGGTGAACACAAATGTCTTCTTTTCCTGATTTATGTGATTTTAACCTCTCGGTGCATCACTTTTATAATAACAATAACAAATTAAAAATTTTAAAAATCTAAAGTGGAGCTGTGGCTCAAGTGGTAGAGCCCCAGCTTTCAGCAAAAAAAGCCAAGCAAAAGCACTCTGCCTCTGAGTTCAAGTCTTAGTACTGGTACACACACACACACACACACACACACACACACACACACACACACAAATTTTCCTGGTGTTTGGATTCAAACCCAGAAGTATTTATAACAGAGCAACGGTTGTAAACTACATTGCCCTGTAGCTCTATGAACACATCTTCACAAAGAAATTCCCATTCTTTGTGTGAAAACCAACTCTATCTTTTTTTTCTTGTGGGTCATGGGGCTTGAACTCGGCCTGGGTGCTGTCCCTGGGCACTTCAGCTCAAGGCTACTGCCTTACCCTTGAGTCAAGCCCCACTTCCCATTTTCTAGAGGTTAATATTGGAGATGAGTCTCAGGACCTTTTGTGCCTGGGCTGGCTTTGAACCTTGATCCTCAGATCTCAGTCTCCTGAGTAGCTAGGATTACAGGCGTGAGCCACTGAGACCAGCTCCAACTTTAGATTGGTTCCATGCAGAGCCAGGTAACTTAGTTCATTTGTTATATCTTGTACTTGGCTAGCCCCAACCTGCCCAATTCAGACCCAGGATAGGACCAGAACCCATCTCCACAACCCTGGCTCCATCTCTTAGCGAAGCCCTGTTCAAATCAAGAGCACCAGCCTTAAGTTACTCCAGAGCCCTTGTTCTGTTAGCACACTGCCCATGGTTATAACACATTCTCTGAGGAAACACACCAAAATTTCAGAGGATTTGTTTTCAATGGATTTGTTAGCTTCCTAAGATGTGAGTTTTAAACGCTAAATACTGAAGAAAAAAATACATGTTTTACTGCTTTTGTTTGAGGTGGAGGTTTTAAGGAGTAACAGACACCACAATAAAAGCTATTATGGTTTTCAGCATCAAAGAAGGTGTTTATGTGAAGGGCTGTTTTTGTCTGTAGAGCTGGCTTGCCTTCTGCACTACTTAGCAACACTCACATCGGCTCTGACACCTTCGTCGTTAATATTCAGGTTCAAATCAAGTCTTCCCAGAGATGGGACAGATTGAATCTTTTAAAAACCAAGCAAAGGAGAGCCTTTACTTGGCAAATTTCTCAGTTTGTAACTTATTTTGGGATTTAATGCACTTAGCCTCTTGGTCCATTCTTCTCTGCCTCTGTCCCTACTTGATGGATTTTATTCTTGAAGATCTCCACAGCCTCTTCTCTTGATTCTGGGCAGCATATTTAAATCTTATCACCCAGTCAGCAGGGTCCCTCATAAACATGAGCTGGCCACACCCACTTCTCTGAAGGCCTCTGCTTTAAGCCAAATTAAACAATCTTGTTCCCTGAACATGCTGTGTTCTTTGAAACCACCATCTCCCCAGCCTGTGCACACTGTTTACTTTGCTTTAGGGGATGTTCTTTGCTGGCTATGTCCTGCTTATCTCTCTAGAAACATGCATGCATTGCTTAAGAATGGGCAAGTATTTGGAGACCTGACCCAGGCAGCTTCACAGCCCTGGCAAAGTGACATAGAGTGCACAGAGACCTGTAGATAACTCGGATGGTCACCTAACATGGCTTCTTGCTGAGGTTGAGGCACAGTAAATGGAAGATGTATGAGGGTACTGCCAGTGTTATGTGACATAGTGTTTTACAGTAGGTTTTTTTTTCTTTTGGTGGTTTCAGGATTTGAACTCATAGCCTTGCACATACTTGGCCTGCTTGCCCAGCTGGTGCTTTCCCACTTGAGCCATGCCACTAGCCAAGCCTTTTGCTGATTGTTTTGGAGACGGAATATTTGTAGACTTTCCTGCCCAGATTGGTTTCAAACTATGACTCCCTAAATCTCAGTGTCCTAAGTACCAGGATTACAGGCATGAGCCACTGGTGCCCCACTTAAGACATTAAAAAAAAATAATGTAGGGCTGGGAGTTTGGCCTAATGGTAGAGTGTTTGCCTAGCATGCATGAAGACCCAGGTTCAATTTCTCGGTACCACATGCATAGAAAAAAGCCGGAAGTGGTGCTGAGGCTCAAGTGGTAGAGCTCTAGCCTTGAGAAAGTCCAAGGACAGTGCTCAGGCCCTGAGCTCAAGCCCAGGACTGGCAAAAAAAAAAAAAAAAGTAGATGAAAGGCACTCTAAAACAATGATAAAAGCCTGTATATATGTATAAATAAATATATATTATATTATACTATATATTATATAGTATATAATGCATTTATATATAATATATAATGAATTATACAAATGTGTAATAAATATATATTATATGTACCATATTGTATTATATCTAACTATATATGATATATAAGCATATGTAGTATACATGTAAAGATGAAATCAAGCCTGATATACTGTATATATTTTCTGTACTATACTTTTACCTGACTGATGGTACAACAGGTTAGTTTACACCATTACTACCCATGTGAGTGATATGCTGTGCTGTGATGTTGCTGTGGTTACAATGTTAGATCTTTCAACTCCATTATAATTTTAGGGGACCCTCTACAAATACATATTGACTGAAATATATCTCCCCAGATTCCTAGGGGATTTCTGATCCTCCAGGTTGAGGCTCCTTCTCCTTTGGTCCTATTGTGAAGCTTACTCACAGAGCTAATAAAGCTGTATTTTGAATATTTATTCTTTGTAGCCTGGAAATTTGCTGTACTTCTTGTCCGGGGTGCTGAAGGATGACATTAGGGGGAAAAAACAAGTCTGTGAGACTCCATCTCAGCAGAAAGAGCTGGATGTCTGTGTGGGCACATGTTATTCCAGCTATGGCAGCAAATGTAAATAGGCGGATCTAAGTCCAGGCTAGCCTAGGCAAAAAGTTAAATCCTATATCCAAAATAACTAGGTCTAAAAGCTATAGAAGCATGGCTCAAGTGATAGAGTGCCTGCCTTGCAATTTGTAAAGCCCTAAGTTCAAACCCCAGTACCAAAGTCTCGTAGCCATCCAGCCCCAGGTTGTTAAATCTTTTTGCATTATTCCATTGATTTCGAAAGGGGCTTTGTTAAGTTGTGTTGTTCAGAATGTGTGGAGATATTGTCACCATCACCTATAACTTGAAAGGTTCCTAACCTGGTTCTGTTTTGATCTTCATTGATTTTTAGGTTTTTTGATCTCTTTCATTTATTTGTTTTTACAAGATGAATAAGCACATAGTTTAAAAGAACTTAAATACACCCCAGAAAAGGAACAAACATGTTGTTTAAAAAAATACACTTGTTGATGTGTATAGTAGAAAATGAAACTTTTCCTCCTCACCATTCTCAGAAGTAACTAGTTAATATCTTGGTGTATATTCTTTATTATTTTTTATTGTGATTAATAGAGGGGTTACATTATATTCACTAGATAGAAGTTGCATAACTTTACAAACATTGATACCCTTTCTCATGACATGGTCCCCATTTCTCTCCCACCCTCCCCCTGCTCATTTGATTTCCCCCTTCCCTGTCTTGGTGTATATTCTTATAGATATCTGTAAACTTTTTGTTAACATTGAAACTATCTATCTATCTATCTATCTATCTATCTATCTATCTATCTATCTCTATTTCTCTCAATCAGTCTATTATCTATCTTTCTGTCTATCTGTATCAGTCACCTCTATCAGTCATCTATTATAATCTATCTTTATTAAACATTTATCTTTATCAATAATTTATCAGTCCCTCTCTATCATCTATTATCTGACTCCTTTTTGGTGTACTGAGGTTTGAACTCAACTTCATGCTTGTTAGGCAGGCACTGTTCTACTTGAATGATGAATGCCTCCAGTCTTCCTTTCTTTCCTTTACACAGACACACAGACACACATGCGCACGCGCACGTGTGCGCGCACGCACACACACACACACACACACACACACACACATGATCATACCTTGTACACTCTGTTCCTTGTCTTTTTCACTCATTATATGTCATTTAGTGTCTTTTTCATTATGTGTAGGTATGTGGTAGGTTTTTAAGCAGCTGTGTAATATTTCACTGATGGTTGTACTATGATCTAGTAAGTTGATGTCTTTAGTGTATCACTCTTGCAAAGGCTGCTTCATAAGCATTTTTGTATCATATACAATGGACATTTTTGGAGGATGATTGCCAAATGCATATGGCTACACTTAAATGTACATATAAAATGTTGCTGTCATCAAATGTTCTGATTTGAGAATAAACCCACTGAAAGGGCAGAAGGACTGTTTTCTGAGGCCCCTGTAAATCATTTAAGGGGGCTTTTATTTTTCATTCCTTTCTGCTCATGTTATAAACCTGAATTGTAGAGCTGGGAGTGTGGCCTAGTGGTAGAGTACTTGTTTAACACGCTTGAAGCCCTGGATTCGATTCCCTGGTACCACATACACAGAAAAAAACTGAAAGTAGTGCCATGGCTCAAGTGGTAGAGGGCTATCCTTGAGAATAGCCCAACGACAGCGTTCAGGCCCTGAATTCAAGCCCCAGGACTGGCAAAAAAAAAATCCATGATAAAACAATAAACCTAAATCTGAATTCTATGTTATGTCTGCCTGATGCTTTAAGAAACTCAGTTTTTATTTGTCATAATCTCCTTGGTAAGTCTGTTATTTCATTGAACATTGATATTCCTCATGGTGAACCACAGTGCTACATATATATATATATACATATATATATATATATATTTTCTGTTATGGGGCTTGAACTTTGGACCTGGGCGCTGTCCCAGAGCTCCTTGGCTCAAGGCTACCTACCTACCCTTGAGCCACAGCACCACTTCTGGGTTTTCTAATGGTTAATTGGAGATAAGAGTCTCATGGACTTTAGTGCCTGGGCTGGCTTTGAACTGTAATTCCCCAGATCTCAGCCTCTTGAGTAGCTAGGATTATAGGTGTGACCCACTGTGCCCCAACACAGTGCTGTTTTTTATTTATTTAATTTTATTTTGTGCCAGTCCTGGGCCTTGAACTCAAGGACTTGGGCACTGTCCCTGAGCTTCTGTGCTCAAGTGCTCTGCCACTTGTTTCACAGTTTAGTGTTTAATTAGAGATAAGAATTTCGTGGCCTTTGTTGCCTGGGCTAGCTTTGAATTACAACCCTCTGATCTCAGCCTCCTGAGTGATTATAGGTACTAGCTACTGGCACCGACTTTTATTTTAATTCTGCTCTGTACATGTGGCATAAGATAGAAATAAAAATATTCTGCGGTATAATTTATCTTAAATGTATGGGGATGGCTTCATTAATAAATGCAACCTCGATGGTGAGGCCTGGAGCTGATGGCTCACACCTATAATCCTAGCTACTCAGAACACAGATGCACAGATGCTTGAAGTTCAAAGCCAGCCTAGAGTGAAAAGTCTGTGTGACAATACCCAGCCAGAGGCGTGCCCCATAAGGTGGAATGCCAGCCAAACAAGCCAATGAAACAAAAGCCAGTCTTTAAGTTCAAACTCTGGCTTACAGAAAATAGTCTCAGAGGTTATTTTGCTTACATATTTTATCTTCTGATAACACTGTAAGCAGTTGCAGTCATATCATATTGAATAAAAGAAAACTTAGAGATAATTTCAGACACATGTACCTTTTTGAATTTCTAAAAAATATTTATTTTTATTCAACAGATATTTTACTTGAATTCAAATAATCTTCTTTTCTGTAGTATGGTAGATTTCAGGGATTGTTTAATAATTGAAACAGCTTTTCATTGTGCTCATAAAAAATTCTATTAACCCTTCAGTTCAGACACATGTACTTTTACCAAAAGAAAACCTACTTTAGGCTATAAACCTTGGATTTGGATTTTAGTACTGATTTCTGTGGTGTGTGTGTGTGTGTGTGTGTGTGTGTGTGTGTGTTGTTTTGAGGCTTGAACTCAAGGCTGGCACTCTACTACTTCAGCTAAACCACCACTTCCAGCTTTTTTGCTGTTAATTGGAAATAAGAGTCTTGAAGATTTATATGTCTCAGCCACTTGAGTAGCTAGGGTGATAGGTGTGAGCCACTGGTGCTCAGTTAAGACTCAAGTTTCTAGGTTTCTAGTTTCTAAAGTTCCATGTTGGGCCAGGAGTGTGGCCTAGTGGTAGAGCTTGACTAACATGCACAAAGCCCTGGATTCATTTCCTCTGCACTACATACACAGAAGAAGCCAGAAATGGTGCTGTGGCTTGAGTGGTAGAGCCTTGAGAAAGCCCAAGGACAGTGCCTAGGCTTGAGTTCAAGCCCCAGGACTGCCAAAAACAGAACAGAACAAAACAAAACAAAACAAAACAAGAAAAAAAAAGAAAGTTCTGTGTTGAAGTTTTTTTAATGTTGCCCACACAAGTAGGTATTCAGTCTTCACACTTTTGGAGGGCTTTGAGTTTCACACTGCTGATGTTTTGTATCCATGTAACTCAAGTTCTTTCACCCATTTTTTAAATAAATGTTGACTTTTTTATTGTACTGTATAGAAGGGTTACAGTTACATTCGCCAGATAGTAGGTACATTACTTCTCACACATTGATACCCCTTCTCGTGTTTTTGTCCCCATTACCCTTCCCCCACCCCTTCTAATCATCTTGTTTTCTCCTCTTCCCTTTGCTATTTCAAATAAACAAATAAACATATATACAATATGCCAGGTAATAGAGTCAGATATAATAACAATATGAGATTAACCAAAGGGCAACAAAAGAGAAGGGAAATAACATAGTACATTAAGAATAACAGTCACACAAGATAAAGCTCTTGTTTCCATATCCTGGAGATCTTTTCGTTCAGCCTCACCCTATATGACCTTATGTATCTAGCTGTAATCCTTTGCTAGGAGAGTCATGGGTTTTTACTAATTATTACAAGTGAGGGAAACCATTGAGCCTATCTATGCTCCTTTGGATCTGGCTTGCTTCGCTTAATATGATTTTTTTCCCCAAGTCTTTCCGTTTCCTTACAAATGGGGTGATGTCATTCTTTCTGATGGCAGCATAGAATTCCATTGTGTATAAATACCACATCTTTCTTTTTTAAAATTTTTTTTTTTTGCCAGTCCTGGGCTTGAGCTCAGGGCCTGAGCACTGTCCTTCGACTTTCTCAAGGCTAGAGCTCTACCACCTGAGCCTCAGCACCACTTCTGGCTTTTTTCTGTGTATGTGGTACCGAGGAATTGAACCCGGGTCTTCTTACATGCTAGTCAAGCACTCTACCACTAGGCAAAACTCCCAGCCCCATAAATACCACGTCTTCTTGATCCAATCATCTACTGAGGGACCTCTGGGTTGGTTTTATATCTTAGCTATGGTAAACAGTACTGCAATGAACATTGTGCTAGTGGCTTTAGTATGTCCTTCTTTCTGGACGTTTTCACCCATGTTTTTAAGTCAAGTTCAATCTAGTTATCTTTTATGAGCATGCATGTCCTACTCATAAAATTGCTACCTGAAAAATACCTTACAGATTTCAAACTCATATTTAATGGACAGATGGGCTCATGGTCTTTATTCTGAGGTCCGTAATACTTAATGCATATGTAAGGTTATACAAACAAATGTGGGAAGATGCTTGTGTTTAGTGTACAGTTTTTTAAAAAAAGAGATTTTTATTTTGCTAAAACTTTTTGTTTTCTAAAACTTTGATATCTTTCCAGTCTGATTTATAGATGCTTCTTGTATTTTTTTTGAAGATAGCATATTTTTGGTTCTCTCTTTCTCTCTCACACAGAAAACAAGCATCGCTGTGGGTCCAAGGAGATATTTTCCGATCGAAATTGAAAAACAGACAATCCAGTGAAGGAAGTCTTAATAAAATTCTTTCTAGTTTGGATGATATGTCTATTTCTGGAAACTTACCCAAAGTACAAACCTTAGACAAATTTGGAGAGGTAAGTTCTCCTTAACAAAATTCTAGCTCCTTAACAGTTATTTGCCCCCAAGTGAATAAATAAAGCAGGCAGTCTCTTCTCTCTGAGGCACTCAGATAGCCAGTACTTTAGGCATGGGATACATCTATGTACACATCAGAGCAAGGAAGCCTCCTGTTAAAAGAATAAATATCATTAAGAAAGCTATTCTGATGAGGAATTCTTATAGGAAAAAATTAGAATAAGCAAATTCTCTATTTGAAAATAGGAATAGATATCCAGATTTAAACTCAAGGCATTGTATCTAATAAGCAAGCACTTTACCAGCAGAACTATTTCCCTTGGTCCTTTTAGCTTTTAGGCTTTCCAGTCAGTTCAGCCTCGGTTGGACTCAAACCAATATAGGAAGAATGAATGACAAGTCAACAACCCCTGCCACCCCTTTTTTCTTTTAAGCAGAAATAGTTTGGTCATGGGGTGAGTGGATTATCTTCAAGGACAAAGGCTGGACCAGGGGGTAGGGGAAAGTGGTTTGAAAACCCTAGGATAGCCACATCCTGACTCATCTGTCCTGAGGAAATGGAAATCTTCATCACATTCAGAGTGTTGACTTTTTCTTGTCTTTGTGGTATAGTCTGGTGTGCTACAAGATAAGAGAGATGGTCTAAACTGACATTTTTAATTTTATTCATTTATTTTTATGTATTTATATACCAAGACTAGGATGCAGACTTGATTATCTGATGCTTCTCACTCATTGACTGGCACTCTACCATCTAAGCCATGTCCCTAGCCCCTGAGCTCACACTTTAATGTGATTAATATTGTTAAATTAGAATAGTGTTGTTTTCTTTCTTTCTCTCTTCTGGCTCTGATCATTTTTTTTTCAGGGTGAATTCAAGTAAATAAGGCTTTGAATTTTTGACCTCAGAAAAGATAAACAGAATGTCTCCCTCTAGTCAGGGTGCTGGTGGCTCACGCTTGAATTTCTAGTTCCTGAGGAGGCTGAGATCTGAGAATCAAGGTTCAAAGCCAGCCCAGACAGGAAAAAAGCCAGAAGCCAGAAGTACAGCATGTCTGAAGTGGTAGGGCACCAGCCTCGAATGAAAAAGTTCAGGGACAGTGCCCAGGTCTTGAGTGCAAGCCCCAGTACTAACATGCAGAGAGAGAGAGAGAGAGAGAGAGAGAGAGAGAGAGAGAGAGAGAGAGAGAGAGAGAGAGAGAGAGAGAGAGAGAGAGAGAGAGATTGATTTATCTGGGGGAACATAGCATGCAAGATTATCATGCTTTCTCTATTACAATCGCATTAATGACAATCTGCTACTTAGAACACTTCATTCTCATCCTTGTTTAGACCCCCACTTATTAAACTAAAGAAGAATCAACTCGTATCTCCAGAAGAGTAAGGAATGCATTTTTATGGACACTTAAGATATGCCAATTTTAAGTATAAATATTTATTTTGATTGTTATGTGCTTTCCTATGCAGCCTCAGCTTATTCAAGTTGCTGTAACAAATCACTATCATCTGTATGGCTTACAACAATAGGAGTTTATTTCTCATAGTTTTGAAGTTACAGAGTCCAAGATCCTGGCCCTGGCTGATTCAGCATCTGGTAGAAAAGCTGATTTCTGCTTCACAGATGATGCCTGCTCTTTTTGTCCTCACAGAGCTAAGGGACAAGGCAGTGCTGTGCAGCCTTTTTTTTTAATGTATAAAAGCAGTCACTCATTGAGGATACTCTGCTTCATGTTCTAATCCATTACCTGTGGCTAATAAGTTGTGGAGGACTAAAAAATAATGAGTATTGGCACAGACCATCTCATCAAGTAATTTCATTAACTTTAGCCAGTTACATGAGTCTCTTTTTTTTTTTTTTTTTTTGCCAGTCCTGGGCTTGAGCTCAGGGCCTGAGCACTGTCCTTAGACTTTCTCAAGGCTAGAGCTCTACCACTTGAGCCTCAGCACCACTTCTGGCATTTTTCTATGTATGTGGTACCAAGCAATCGAACCCGGGTCTTCATGCATACTAGGCAAGCACTTTAACCACTAGGCCAAACTCCCAGCCCCTGTTACATGAGTCTCTGTTTCAGCAACTTGCATACAGGGATGAAAGAGCTCAAAGAGGCCAGGGATTGATGATGTGGCTGGTTTACACAGTGACCTATTTGTGGCCTTTGAACCACTTGGTAGGTGTTGGGTGTTGGGTCCAAGAAACATCCCAGCTCTTTTTGTCTGCTCTTTCCTTGCCCTGCCCTGCTTGTCTGGTGCCAGCGGTGGAACAGGAGAAATCTGTGACTCCAAAGTGGTCTTCATAACTTTAGTGATATCTTAATGGTTCTTGTAAGTTCCAGATGGAGCAATAAGTCAAGAATGTTGTAGGAGTCTAGGCAGAAGCCCAGATGAGTTGCGGATTGATGCAAGTTGTACATGAAGTGCAACAGTTACATTCCTCTAGAGGTTGCTTTGAACAAAACAATAAAACATTGCAAGTAGAGATTCGAAATGGATTTCATTTTTTTTTCCAATAAGAGTTTTCTTGCGATTGGTTATTGGGAGTCTCTGTAACAAGCTGATTTCGAGAATCTGAAAGAAAATGACCAGAGCAAGGCAGGTCATGGTGGACTTGTGAGTTTTCTTGGTCTACTCAGAAGGATGAGCAATGCTTAAAGTCTTTTCCTTGCTTGAGCTGGGTCCTCATTGCTGGCCTAGAAGAAACACCCAGGGTCTCCACCCCGCATCTCCCACTTTCCTCTCCCCTCCCCCCCAGTCCAACCCAGGTTCTTACTTGCTCTGTGCTTTCTGTCATGTGCCTTTACCTGCTGTGCATTCTCTGCTTTGCTTTTCCTCCCTTCTCCTGTCCCTCACCTCCCTCCCCATCCTTCTCTTTATCCCCTCTACTCTCCTCTTTTGTCCTGTCTCCCCTCCCCCCTTCCTCTATCCCTCTCCTCCCTTCCTCTGTCTTTCCTCCTCTCCCGTCTCTCTCCCCTCCCCGCCCCATCCCTTCCCTTTTTCTTAGCAGTGCTAGAATTTGAACTGAAAGCCTTGTACGTGCTAAGCAAGAACTCTAATACTACTTCAGCCACTCTGCCAGCCTCTTTTTGTGTTTTGGCTATTTTCTTCTCTTTCTCCATCCCTCCTTCCCTTTCTCCCTTTTCTTTATTCCCCCACCCCTTTGTGTGCTGATACTGTAGCTTGAACTCAGGGTCTGGGTGCTGACCCTTACTTAGCTTTATTGCTCAAGGCTGGCACTCTACCACTCGAGCCACCGCACCACTTCAGATCTCAGGCTCTTGGGTAGCTAGGGTAATCTTAGGTGTGAGCCACTGGCTCCCAGCATGCATTGGTTATTTTTGAGATAGTCTCACTTCATGCCAGAAATAGCCTAGATTGTGATCCGTCTGTATGAATGTCCTTGTGTCTCGGGGGTGACAGAAGTGCAGCTTCTCCATTCCCAGCCCTCCCCCTTTCAATTCACTTTCCTCATAGGCTCATAGCTAGAAGGAAATCTCCGAAAAGGAGAGCTTATTTGTTTGTTTTCTAATGGAGAAGGATGGGCACAGAGCTGTTTCGAATCTGTGTGAAAAGTCCAGGTGCTAGAACTTTTATGGCTGCTGAACATAGATACTTTCCACTTCCCGCATAATGGAAGAAACACGAATTGAAATGATGAGGTGCTATTTAGGCATGTCTATCAAATGTCAAAAGAATGGATGCAGCACTCCAAGGATGGAAGGACTTAAAAGCTTTGCTAGCTAGTATGAGTATAAAATGAAGTAGATATTTTGTAAGGAAATTTGTTAATGTGCAGAAGATGACTTTGAAGTGATTGTATCAACCCTATCCCTGTGAATGAGTTTTAAGGCAATAATAGGACAGTGTCCTGTGAAGCATGCTGCACAGAGTTCAGCCAAGATGGGAGACAGAACGGCCTGTCCCAGAGCGTTTGTCAAATAACACAGCATGGCAGAACACAGTGGTGTTTTATGGGGCTATGGAATGATAATGTGGACAACTTTTTCAACTTTTGCTGGAAACACTTTTGCTGTATACTTTAAATGGGGGGGGGACTCATAAAGCAGCAGCATATTTCATGCAATTTTGTTTTATAAGGGAGTATGCTGGAGACTATATAGCATAGGGGAAATTCCAGAAGACTATGCCCAAAGGTCATTGTATTGGGCTTCTGGTGGCATTGGTATAGGTGGTTTAATATTTTCTGTGTTTAGACAAAGAGCTGTGCTTTTTTGTTTTTCTAATTATGCCAATCCTGGCACTTGATCTCAGGGGCCAGACATTCTCCCTGAGCTTCTTTTTGTTTAAGGCTAGCTTATACCACTTGAGCCACAGCTCAACTTCCAGCTCTTTTGTGTGCTTAATTGGAGGTAAGAGTTTCATGGTGCTTCCTAGCTGGACAGGCTGTTTTTGAACTGCCGTCCTCAGATCTTATCCTCCTGAGTCAGGATTACAGACGGGAACCACTGGTTAGTAGTGCATTTCTTTATTGTCTACTTGGATGTCAAGTTCTTAAGGCAATTAAGATAATTTGTGTGAAGCTTACTTTTCCATGATATATCTGAAACACTGATTATCTGTTAAGAAAAAAAACTATAAGGAGCACAGCTGTTCACAATAACTTTTTTCATGGGCCATGCATTTTTTTTTCAGGACTTAGAAGAGGATGAAGAGATGGAAATAAAAAGTAACATAACCCAGGGAGACAAACTACGTGCCTTAAAAAGTCAAAGACAGCCACGCCCTTCCCCGACCAGTGTATTTAGGTAGATCTGCCTTCAACTTTTACATTCATCGTGTGTTTCCATTTGTGGAAGAAATGTTTAATCTTTTTTAAAAATATAATTCTACAAATACCAAGTTCATCTTCTGTGTTTCGATCTCACCTTTTCTGTGATGTTTAAGTATTTGAATCACTGTTGGGAAGGAGCTAAGTTTTAGAAGCTTACTGAATGCAACTGCTGTAATTGGAGTCTCTGGAATTCTACCTGACTCTGCTAAACAGTCATCTCTGCTTCTCTGTTTCCAATTTCTGGGAGTGGGTTTCTAGTTCTGTGCCCTGTATTGTGCAGAAGTAGTGCTCAAAGCCTTGCTTCTTCCCACTGCTTCCCCGGCTTTATCTTCTGTTTTTGAGTATAGAATAAGGAATGTTTATATGTGCCTGCTAAGTTATAAATCAACTTGACTTTTGAAGTCCAAAAGTATTCATCAGAATCAAAGAAGAAACAGCCTTGGAACTTGGGTTTTAAAAAAACCTACTGAGAGCTCAGAATGAATTCAAAGCAAAAGCAGAACCAAAACAAAAGAAACCCATCAAGGTTACAGAATCAAATTTTGATTTGAAAATCCATAATTGTCATCAAGATTCTTTCCTGCAAAGTTGTAGACCACAAATGAATAATGGGAGATATGTGCTCTCTTTTGACTTACAAATGTAAAATAGATGTCCATGATAGGAAAGGTAGTGTGCTGGAATAGTAAACATCAAACAGACTCATAGAGAACTCAGTTTTTGTGTGTAACAATACTTAATTTAGGTTGCAAATTTGAATGCTAGTTGGCATCAAAGAAGTCAAAGTTCATAGTGAGGTACCAGTAGCTCATACCTGTTGTAATCCTAGCTAGAGAGAAGGATGAGATCTGAGCATCTTACTTCAAAGTCAGTCTGAGGAAAATACATGAGATTTTTATCTCCAGTGAATCAGAAAAAAAAGGCCAAAGGTGGAGGTGTGTCTCAAATGGTAGAATGGCAGCCTTGAGTGAGCCAAGTGACTGTGTCAGGCCTTGAGTTCAAGCCTCAGTACCACCATTTGCACACACATAAAGAGTTTATTCTGAAGATATGATTTTTGATAGTCTGATGGAAAAATAGGAGTTTAGGGTTTGTGTTTAGTAGGAAATACCAACTTCCATTAGGAGATCAAGGAGAAGTTCCACTTGTCAAGCATCTGCTTGAGAAAAGAGCCATGCCAGAGGCTAAGGGATTATAAGGGGATCCAGGGAACACAAAAGGTATGAAACATGATCACTCACCCTGAGGTTACTGCTTGATGTTAGCAAGGTTGTCATTTCCCTGTGGAGTTTGAAACCAAGCACTATACATTTTCTATTCTTTATCTCTACATTATGTATATATATATATATATAGATATAGATAGATAGATATAGATATAGATTTAAATCAATTTCAGTTTTTTTTTCTATATTATACTGGGGATCCAGTACAGGGCTTTATAGCATGCTAGGCAAGTACTTTCCCCTTGAGCTATCCCATTAATTTTTAAGAATTCTTTAAGCCGATGGAGGGAGTGTTTAGAAGAAAAGTATAATTTGGTAAGTAAATAGGCAAAAGAAATGAAGCTCTGGTATGCAAATTTCAGAAGGCTTATTCTGATAGTCTTCTTTCAGTTCATTTTAATTGTCAGAGGTTTTCGGAGGTTTTTAAATTTAGTCTTTTTAATACCATCATGATATTATCATCTTAAAACATTTTGCCTTACCCTAAGTGAAAATATAGTATGACTTTCTGACTTAAAAATAAGATGTCAATAAATATTCATTATGAAGTCAAATATTTACTCAATAGATTTCCTGCTAGCTCTAGGTTTTAGTTGTAGTTTTTGTTTGTCTGTGTGTTGGGTGCCAATATTGTGGTTTGAACTCAGAGCCTGGATGCTGTTCCTGAGCTATTTTGCTCAAGGCTAGTGCTCTACACTTCTAGCTCTTTTGCTGAGCTTATTGGAGATAAGAGTCTTATAGATTTTCCTGCTAGCCTGGCTATGAATCTTGATCCTTAGATCTCAGCCTCCTGAGCAGCTAGGATTATAGGCATGAGCTTCTGCCATCTGACTTCAGGGTTTATTTTTGTGATTTTTTTTTTTTTTGCCAGTCTTGAAGCTTGAGTTAGGGCCTGGGCACTGTCTTTGAGCTTTCTCAAGGCTGTCGCTCTACTACTTAAGCCACAACACCACTTCTGGCTTTTTCTGTGAGTGTGGACCTAAGGAATCGAACCCAGGGCTTCATGTATGCTAGGCAAGCATTCTAACACTAGGCCACAGTCCTAGCCCTTTGGGGTTTATTTTATAAACTAGATAAAGCTGATATGTACTTGGAAGGTTTTGCCTTTAGGCAAGCTAATCTTTTTGCTGATCTGACTACATTTGCTGTACCTTTTGCGTGTGTTTAAATGTGTGAATGTGCTGATGCTTGAGCATTTGTCTTTGATCCACAGGTCAGATGATATGAAAGGGCACCCGCGTACAGTGTTCCAGCCATTCAGGTATGGTTACCAAAGTGCACAATGACTTTTTAGTACCTTATACCTAGTGCTACCCGTTATCTTATTTCCTGAGCCTCGACCCAAGGAAAATAGATTGTGAATATAGCTTTTTACTGTTTTCCTTTGTGCTAGAGACCTAATCCATGGCTGTCTGCATGCTAGACAATCTCTCTCTCCCCTTTAAGCCACAACCCCAAGCCCAGCTTTCACTTTGTAAATTCCTTTGCTGTTCCAGATGGTTACAAAATGCTTTATTATTATACATGTTATATATTTTAATATTATTATATTATTATGCGGCTTGAACTCAGGGCCTGAGGACTGTCCTTGTGCTTTCTCAAGGCTAAAGCTCTACCACTTGAATCATAGCACCTCTTCTGGCTTTTTTATGTATGTGGTAATAAGGAATCGAACCTGGGTCTTCGTACATGTTAGGCAAGCAGTCTACCACTAGGCCAAACTCCCAGTCCATATTATTATTATTTCTTAAGTTAAACAATTTTTGATGTTGCTACTAGGGCTTGAACTCAGGGTCTGGATGCTGTTCCTGAGCTCTTCAGCTCAAGGCTAGTGCTCTACATCTTTGAGCCATGGCGCCACTTCTGGTTTTCTGATGCTTAATTGGAGATAAGAGTCTCCTGAGGACTTTCCTGCCCCAGCTGCCTTTGAATGGCAACCCTCAGATCTCAGGCTCTTGAGTAGCTAGGACTATAGGCGTGAGCCACCAAATGCCCAGCTCTTTCTCCTTTTTATTTCATGGTTTTATTTCCTTCCTTGACTTTTCTATTGCAGAAGGAAACCTTTGTATTCTTTTTTTCTGGGAAAACATCCTAAATATTTCTGCAGTGATACCAGAATCCAATATGGTGTGTGCTGACCTCAGTAGAAGTGTTTGGCCAAGACTGCTTCTTATATTTAGGATTATCCTATGGAGACCATTCTGAGAGAGAGAAAAATGGCTTCCCTTTCAGAATAGGCTTCTCTGGGAGCTTGAACCACATCCACGGACAAGTTTTCCCAGCTCTGTTTTGAGGCAAAACATGTCATTATTGTGCTGTTAGGGAAGGACGCTAATCAAGGAAAGGGTCAACAAATCAAAGTGCTTTTCCCTAGTAGCTAGGAAGGCCGAAGTCCAGCTAATACCATGCGATTTGCCTAGAGCTAAATGTATTTGGTGTTAGAATCTTGATTGAGCCCTGGCTATCCAGGTTTGAGCCATTTTTTCCCTCTTTTTGTCCAACTGGTGGATGTTTATTGAGAGATAAATCAAGTGAAGGAAAGAGACAAAAAAATATCAGATGAGCCAAGTGGCTGGTGGCTCACACCTGTATTTCAGGCTACTCAGGAGGCTGAGATCTGAAGTTCTTTGAAGCCATGTGAAGCAGGAAAGTCCCTGAGACTATAATCTTAAATTAAAGAACCAGAAAAGCTGGAAATGGGGCTGTGGCTCAAATGGAGATTGCTAGCCTTGAGCAAAAAAGCTTAGAGACAGCACCCAGGCCCAGAGTTCAAGTCCTAGGACTGGCACATAAGAATCTTCGATATTTGAGACCTTCAGTTCCTGGTTCACTGGGAGAGGACAGGACCCTGGAAATCATTTTTGTGGAGAAGTCAGTTTGTTTAGTGAATCTCCAGCTTGAAATATGATTGATGTACTAGCTATGGCACAAATGTGTGATGAAAGATATTGCTTACCTTGCTTGGGAATTTGAGGAAAGCTTGCAGTGTAGGTTAACATCTGGTTGGGTGATTGACAGTCAGGCTGTGGGAATGTGTCAGGTGAAGATGGAGGGTGGGAATCAGAGGTGAGGGGATGAGGCCAAAGGTGTGGGTGTGGGCATTCAGAAAGCTTCTGGTATTTTGTGTATTTGGAGTCTGAATGTCCAGGTGAAGGTCGAGAATCGGGCTTGGGTGGAAAGGTAAGTGCCAGATTTTGGAGAGAGATAGAAAACCAACTCAGGAAGTAGTTTAGGCTTTCTAGGCATCAAGGAAAGGTTAAACAAAAATGATTCACTATTTTAGTTTTCATGGAAGCCATTCATCATTGGAATGTAGAAATAAGATTTTTTTTTCTGCCAGTCCTGGGAACTCAGGGCCCGAGCACTGTCCTTGGGCTTTCTGAAGGCTAGAGCTCTATCTTTTGAGCCACAGAAGCATTTCTGGCCTTTTTCTATGTGTGTGGTACAGAGGAATCGAACCCCGACCTTCATGCATGCTAGGCAAGCACTCTACCACTAGACCAAACTCCCTGCCCAGAAATAAGAGTTTTAAAGATACCCCTGGAAAGGAAAGGATGGCTTAGAGTAGGGCCTAAAAACTACCCGAAGCACCAGGATCCGTGATAAGGAAAGGAAATGCCACACATGGCTTGGTTTGAGTCTCAGCTCTGACACTCGCGTGTTGGTTTTGGATGAGAAACTAGTGCATGGCGCATCTGTCTTCCTAGGGGCTAGCAGGACCAGTTCCCACCTGGAGATGCGGGACCCACTTTCCAAGTGTGGTGTCTGCTGCTAGTTTGTCTTCTCTTAGTTCTCTGCTGAATATTCCACACACCACTGCTTTTATGTGACACTGGGTTTCTTTTGTTTCTCCCCAAAGATTATTAAGTACTTCCCCACAACCATCCATGTCTACTATGAAAACCTCCAAAGTGGCCTCATCCCCTTCTGCGACAGCCAGGAGGATAACCCGAGGTTCCATGACTTCAAGTTCTAATACCAGAAGGTAATTTTCCCCTCCCTTTCCTGAGGCGCTGGTTTCAGGTAAGGTGATCTGGAACAGCACAAGAGTTTGGCTGCAGTAAGACGAAGAAGGGGAGAAAGCCCGAGGCTTAGATTTGATCCTTCAGGGCTTTGGTTCCTAGCTCACTTGCAGGGGATTGGGATGTGAGGACAATATTGTAGTTCTTCCATTTGTCTTGTGACTTTCCCAGAAATTGGAGCATACAGGTATGGACAATGATGAACGGTCTTAGCAGGTCTCACCTAGTTTGTTTTACAGGTGAGAAGTAAGGAAAGTGGGCAGGTACATTCCATATAGTTATGTGCTTGAATAGATGTTAAATCATGTATTTATGTCTGCTTTGTAGCTTTTTTTTTTTCTTGGCCAGTCCTAGGGCTTGAACTCAGGGCCTGAGCTCTGTCCTTGGGCTTTCTCAAGGCTAGAGCTCTACCACTTAAGCCACAGTACCACTTCCTGCTTTTTCAGTGTATGTGATAGAGAGGAATTGAACCCAGGGCTTTGGGCCTATTAGGTGAGCATTTTTCTGGATGCCCTGCTTTGTAGCTCTTAGCATATATATTATATATATATATTTTTTTCTATCTCTGGGCAGGAAGAAATCCAAATAAAATAGACACGGTCTAGACTCAAGGTTCGTGCTCTGCCCTTTGAGCTATAGCCTCTACTTCTCGATTTTATTTTATTTTATTTTTTTTTGCCAGAACTGAGGAATCAAACCCAGGTCTTTGTACATGCTAGGCAAGCACTCTACCACGAGGCCACACTTCCAGCCTCTGTGTTCTTTTAAAAGATGGCAAGTCAAAATATTTTAGCCAAGTCCTCGGGTCTTAGACCTGCTGCTGGGTATAATTTGTACCCCTCAAAGCCACCTGTAATGTCAGCAAGGCTGATAGAGAACAATTCTGCCGTGATTGGCACTGATCAGAATCATCCCTGCAAGTCTCAGAAGCGGACACTCTGTATGAGTATACTTGAGCAGCTATTCTTTCCCCGCACCCCCCTTTTCCTGTTTTCTCCTTTGCTTTCCCTTGCAGCTTTTCCATAAACTCCCGGCTAGCCAGTTCTCTAGGGAACTTGAATGCGGCCGTGGATGAGCCCGAGAACAGAAAGACCTCAACCCCCAAGACAGCCTTCACCAGTGGCCCCTTCTCCACCGTCTCCAACAGTGGTTCTCAGACGCCTTCCAGGAACTACACCGAACTCAACAACAACCAGTACAACCGAGGTGGCAGTGGCAACAGCGGGGCCAACCTCAACAGCCACCTGGGGCCCTCCTGTGCCAAACCCGAGGATCACCCCACCCTACTCCGACCCTCCTACACCGGATTTTCTTCCCCTTCTGGAAGATTCCTGAGCCGTTCCATCCCTGTAAGTGTACCAACACAACCCGGGGGTCCTCAGAACCCTGAGTGCAACTTTTACGTTCTACCCTCTCAGCTGAGACTGCCACCCCAGCAGTTCAACAGTGCCAAGGAAGCCTTCTGACCAGCGCCCTCCCCTGTGCTGCCAAACTCGCCTACGCTCCATACTGCAGGCTCTTCTTCAAGTAAATGCCGAATTTCAACTGGGGTTTCTTCCTTCTTGCCTTCTCTCTTCTCCTTGCCTTCTGCAGGTGGTTTTCTTTGCCAAAGGGAATGGCTTGCATTCCACGAGTGGATGCCGTGGACTTGAATTGCAGTGAAATCAGAGGAATCCATGGATTCCTGCCATCCCTAGCTTTTGCTTCAGGCCCACCTTAAGATGGCTTTGTGTGTGTGGGGGGGGAGTGAATGACAGGTGTCTGTCTAGATCTGACAGGCCCTGCAGGGTCTTATCTTCTGCAACAGACAACTCAGGATTAATTAAGAGGCAAATGAAGGGTGAAGGTTTTTTTTTTTTTTAATTTTTATTTTGGTATGAGAAGATTCTAGCTGAGGTACGTGGGGACAGCAGGTAGAATATCAGATGTTTAAAAGAGATGGGAAGATCTTTACACACAGTTTACCATCCTCTCCTTCCCGCCCCTCCCCCAATGTAGATCACCCCAAATATCCTCCTTTTAGTTATTTCTTTGTTTATACTTTTTGAGTTTTTGGAGTCTGAATACAGAGTTTTGTACATGCTAGGCAGGCACTCCACCACCATTTTTGCACTGATTGTTGACATAGTGTCTCATTTTTGCCCTGGCTGGATCATAATCTTTCTATATTTGTAATTCTTATTATCACTAGGATAACAAGAGTGCACCACTATGCTAATGTTATCTCCTGAGATCTGGCTCACATTGGACATTTTTGCTTAAGTTAACCTTGAACTGTAGTCTTCCCCCCACTCCCCCGCCCCCCAGTCATTTGGCTTGATCTCAGGGGGCCTGGGCACTGTCCCTCAGTAGTGCAAGGTTAGTTCTTTGAGCCACAGCTGCACTTCTGGTTTTCTGGTAGTTAATCAGAGATAAGAGTCTCACAGGGTTTTTTGCCCTGGCTAGATTTGAATTGTGATCTTCAGATCTTAGCCTTATGAATAGGTAGGATTACAGATATGAATCACCAGCACCCAGCACTGTGTAGTTTTTGTTGTTGTTTTATAAGTCTTGAGCCTTGAACTTAGGGCTTGGGAACTGTCCTTGAGCTTTCTCAAGGCTAGCACTCTTATCACTTGAGCCACTGCACCACTTCTGGCTTTTCCTATGTATGTGGTACCCAGGGCTTCATGCATGCTAGGCAAGTACTGTACCACTAGTCTTACAATGATTGCTTCAGAGGGCTTGGAGATATATAGATTAGAGAGGAACAAGGGCAGATAGTGGAACAAGATCTTACGTGTTAAAGAAGCAGTGAGGATGGTGGATGCAGGAGTTGCATTCTGAGTGAGGTCAAACCCTGATCCTGACAAGCCTCTGGTGTGGCATTTCTCTTCCTTCCCTCCTTTCTTCCTTCCTGCCTTCCTTCCTTCTTTCTTTCTGTCGGTCATGGGGCTTGAATTCTGGGCCTGGGTGCTGTCCCTGAGCTGTTCAGCCCAAGGCTACTGCCCTATCCCTTGATCACCACTTCTGGTTTTCTAGTGGTTAACTGGAGATGAGTCTTGTGGTCTTTAGTTCCTGGGCTGGTTTTGAACCAGATCTTGAGATCTCAGCCTTCTGAGTAGCTAGGATTATAGGCAGGAGCCTCCATGCCCGGTTTGTTGTGGCATTTCTTTCACCACAGTTCTTTGACCAGTTCTTCAGCTATTCATGGGGAAAGGGTGCTATTTGTTGGGGAAATGAAGGAAAGAGGGAAAGTAGCCTGGGCTGTTTGTGCCCCACCCAGCAAACCAATAATCTCACAGGTAATTCTTATTGGAATCTACATTCCTTACCAACACCTTGGTGCTATTCCTGGAGTTTAAACTCAGGACTTGGGCTCTGTCCCTAAGCTCTTTTGCTCAAGGCTAGAACTCTACCATTGGAGCCAATAATCTCACAGATAATTCTTATTGGAACCCACTTTAGAGAATATGGGGGTTAAAAAAAGAAAATATGGGGATTATTTTGCTATATATATATATATACACACACACACACAGAGATGGGTAGATAGATATAGATGAATAAATAGAGCTATAGATATTTGGTATGGGTCCTGGAGCTTGAACTCAGGAACTGGGCATGGTCCATGAGTTCTTTTGCTTAAGGTTAGTACTCTTACCATTTGTGTCACAGCTCCACTTCTAGCTTTTTGGAGCTATGAGTGTCATGGACTTTCCTACCCAGGATGGCTTCAAATCTTGGTCCTTCATATCTCAGCCTTCTGAGTAGCTAGGATGACAGGTGTGAGCCATCTGTGCCTAATTGGGAGTGCTTTTTTTTTTTTAAGTGAGAGTACTCTGTGTGTGTGTGTGTGTGTGTGTGTGTGTGTGTGTGTGTGTGTTGGACTATCACTCCCATCCCTACCTCACACTGCTTTCAGTTTCTGCTCCTTCTTTCTACAATTAATCCTTTCCTATGAAGAGTTTTAATACACTTTTCTTTATCTGATTCTATTTCCACTGATTTTATTTATGTATTTATGTATTTATTTATTTATTTATGGTACTAGGGCTTGGACTCAAGGCCTGGGTGCTGTTCCCTTAGCTTTTTCTCTCAAGATTGGTGCTCTACCCCTTGAGGCATATTTCTCTTCTGGATGTTTGGTGATTAATTGGAGATGAGTCTCACAGACTTTTCCTCAAACCTTAATCCTCAAATTTCAGCCTCCAGAATAGCTAGGAGTAACCCATTAGCTCCTGGCTCACTATTAGTTACTGCCTGCTCTTTAATTATAGTCTAATCCTACTAGATGTAAAAAGATAATGTACTTAATTTTTTATAGTTATGTTTGCCCACTATGTACCTTGAAACAGGGATTGAGTTCAGCCAATTCTTTCACATCCTGATTGTTATTAGTCTTTTTTTTTTTTGGTCAGTCCTACCTAAGGCTTGAACTCAGGGCCTGAGCACTGTCCTTAGGCTTTCTCAAGGCTGGAGCTCTACCACTTGAGCCACAGCACCACTTCTGGTACCAAGGAATCAAACCCAGGGCTTCATACATGCTAGGCAAGCACTCTGCTACTAGACCACACTCCTAGCCCCAATCAGTCTCTTTTTAAGTTGACATTTGCAGAGACAATGTACACCCAGATGTCATATGGATTTCCCAACTCAAGACTTTTTGAATCATCTGCATTTACAGCGCAAAGCCTAAAGCCTTGTAGCTTGATGGTAGCTTGGTGAGGTTAAGGTTCTGCCTTTGAAGCTCTCAAATGTCCATGTTTCCTCTTTGCTGGTGGGAGCATGGGACCCTTTGCACACAATCAGGCTTCCCAGTGATGTCTGTGAAATTTAAACTTGGTCTCACTCCGTGTTTGTTGCTTCTTTCTTCCTCACATCCTCTCTTTTGGCTAGGAATAAGGTGATTTCCCAGTGCTACTCTTTCTACCCCCCACATCTCCTAAATTTGTGATTTACTGCAAATAAGAGAATTTAACAGATAGAATTGCCTACACGACTGCCCTCATCCCTCTTTAATTCCTCAGGACTTAAGCCTATTTCTGGGATGCACTCCCCTTCTATTTTTGCCCTGAAACCACCTGCAAGGAGGGCTCCAGCCCTGCCCTTGCTGAGCAATTGCTAGAAGTTCAGATTGATGTGGAAATTTCCACTTTGTGTGGACTCAAGTCGGAGCATGCGGTGGGCTTTCTTTTGTGGTCAAGTGTAGCCTTTCTGATGGTTGTCTTGGTAAGATGGAGCCTTCCTGGTGTCTCTGAAGAGAAGAGATTTAGGACTTCTGAAAGCTAGAACTGACTCATTCGGCAAAGGTGTTTTTTAAATCCATAGGTGGGAAAATGAAGTCTGCCTGGTAATCTCTTCTCCGTGCCTTTAAGAAAGACCCAGAAACTCTTAGGAGGTGAGGGTGATGGGTGTTTAGAGGGAGTCTAATATTTTAAAAGCTACAATTAGCATCTCTTTTGAAAGGTGCAATTGCTCTCTCATTTCTTGCAGCAGTTCAGCCCCCAGGAAAAATGTAAAAATGATTTCCTTGTTCTGTCATTAAATGCTTTAACAGGAGAAAACAGGAAGAAATGTTAAGGAATCCTTATAGTCATGACAGAATGCTAAGAAAAAAGCCAGCTTTTAATGACCTTGGCCCTTCTGCTGGTTTTGCTGATTCTAGTGCCCAGTGCAACACATCAGATTTCATTTTTTGACCTCTTACTGTTAAAAAAAATAATAAATCAATATGTTCCCTGACAGAGGAGTTGTCAAGTGCTTAAGAAATTAGGGTCATGTGATTTGGGTGTGGGTGGGGTGGAAGTATTTTATTAAGTCAAAATTACTTGTGGTATCTGTCTTGAATATTTGCTATGTTGTATTTTTATGACACTTTGCACTGAATTGCTATGCATCTTCGTTGTCCTCATCTGACCCCCAAGTCTACATTCCATCCTGGTTGCTTTCCCCCTAAGTTTTCTAATGTCCAGTCTTGATCTTAATAACAGAATACTTTGAATTTTCAGCGTCCACTAGACTCTGTGTTTGGGGAGCAAAGATGGGCCCTTTGGTTTCCATAGTGACACATGCCTACATCTGGCACAGAGTAGGCAGGCCGTAAGTATTTGATAGTTAGATAAAAGGATGGATGGATGTTTAAGTGAATGAATATGGAAAGCAGCACCACCTGGAATTTGCAGATAAAAAATACTGGAGATCTGAGAAGTTATATTATCTGCCCAAGAATGAACTGCAACTATGCAGCAGAACCCTGATTTGAACGTAGCTCAATCTAACCTGAAAAGGTATATTTATTTGATTATATGATGTCTTCAATATACTGATACAAGTATTTAAACATAGAAGAATATCTTTTATATAAAGAATATCTTTTTTGGGGGGGTTAGGGAAACCTCTGAAGAAAGGGTCATGTTTTTGTTGGGGTTTGGAAGATGAATAGGTATCTGTTCATCTGCTAGATATCTAGTAACAAACATCAGAAGTGGAGTGGTTGACATTCTATAAAGCTGGAAGAGAAAGAGCCAGAGGCTCAGCCTTGGTACTGCAGTAAATGATTAGTTCAAAAGTCAAGTGAGTCTAACTTCAGATCTATTTTTCTTTTGGGCAAGAATTTTCCACTTTATTTTCTCAGTGTGTGTGTGTGTGTGTGTGTGTGTGTGTGTGTGTGTGTGTGTGCTTATACAATTTTGTGGGACTTGTTTTAAGACAAGCAGTCAAGCCATAGGGTGTTGATCTAGCATCAGCAGAGCAGTGCCTACGTGACGATGTTTAGTGTATAACTAAGACACTTCATGTGAAGTATTTTGCCACAACAGTTACACAGGGTGCTTTATAACTCTCAGCTATTGTTGTGTAAGAGCTTGAGTGTTTCAGGGCACTTGAGCCCGGGTTTACCTGCAGGTGAAGCTGAAGACAAATGGGGGAAGCCTAGTGGGTTGCTGAGGGCAGGCATTCTATAAGCAGGAGCAGTGGTCAGGTCTGAGTTGACTGGTCATGGATTACCTGAGGACAAGGAGATTGATTTGAGCATCTTGTGGGGTCTCATGCAGCTGTCCTAGTGTAAGTGCTGGTGTGTGTCCAGCAACTTTCCTGGGTTTCATCATGTTGCTATGACTAAATAATCTTATATGCCTACTAATGCTAAAAGGATAGTATGAACGTTTAAATGATAAGATTTATAGATAGTCACTAACCTTTTTTTAAAAAATAATACTCAAACATGAAGGCTTGTCAGATATTGTCTTGATATTAAAAAATATGTGGATAGTGAGTTACAAGGTTGTAAGATATTTTTTGGTTACAACTTTTTTTTGAATTCATATTAACCTTGCTTTATGGGAACAACTTTTTACAACAAACTTCTACTGTCTTGACCGGAAGAGTTTAGGGAATATTTGCAATGAGGAAAGCTCCTGAAAGCTGTTTTGGATATTACGTATCAAAAATTTTAAACAAATTGGGAGGATTAAACAACTTGCAGTAGACTGTATTGGGCTTTGTTGTTCACTCCTATCTTGACCTTTTCAGACGTTTCCAAGAATATTCTCATGAAGGCTGTGGGTTGTGAGGTCAATGACATTTATTATTCCTTGGAGTATTCCCAGTTTTCTCTCTTCTCTCTGTCCTCCTCTTTTCTCATCCCTTTTGTTGGGTTGTAACTTTGATGATCATCCTAACTCATCAGTTTCTTTCTACCTCGTTTGTATTTTAGAGCTGGCCTACATTTTCTGTAAAGGGTCAGATGGCAAATATTTTTGGCTATGTGTCCTCACTATTCAACTTAACACATAAATGAAAGGGGGACTATGTTCAATAAATTTTTCTTAACAGGCTTGGGAGGTAGCTCAGGGATAGAGTCCTTGCTTAACCTTGGCAGAGGCCCTGAATACAATCTGCAGTGCCACAAAGAATTTTTTAAAAATGGCTCATGTCTGTAATTCTAGCTACTTAGGAGGCTGAGATCTGTGAGTTATGGTTCAAAGCCAGCCTGGGAAGGAAAGTTTGTGAGACTCTTATCCCTCCAGTTATCCACTCAAAAAGTTATCTAGCTCAAAGTGGTAGAATGCTAGCTTTGAGTGAAAATGCTCAGACACAGTGCCCAGGTCTTGAGTTCAAGTCTCAAGACTGGCACCCACATACACGAAAGATATGAACAGAAGTAGGCAATGCACTAGATTTGATCCATAGGCTGTGTTGTATTTGGGTTTGAATTCAAGGCTTTGTCATTGCTAGCCAGGCGTTCTACCACTTGAAACATATCACTAGACACCCTCCCACACACTTATTTTTTGGCCCTGGTTTTTATTTTTGAGATAAAGTCTTTTTTTGCCTGGTGTAATCTGGACTATGATCCTCTAATTGCACTTCCGCCATAATTGGGCTGGCAGTTATATACTACCATGCCTAGCTTTTTCTCACAGAAGTTTCTTACAAATTCTTGTTCATTCTATCTGGGATAGAACACAGTCCTCCTAATCTCGGCCTCTCACATAGCTGGAATGACAGGCACACACCAGCTCTTGGTGAAGTGAGGATTTTGGGATTTTTTTTTGCTCTGGTTGGCCCAGAACTGTGATTCTTCCAAACCTCACCTACTAAGGAGCTGTCAGTATAGGAGTGAGCTGCTAACTGGTGCTGAGATTATGAAATAGTTTTGGATTTAACGATTTGTAAAGTATTAGTAGATATAGAAAGTTATAAAAATTGTGATCATCATTTGATTTAAAGTTGAAACAGTAGTTGATTTGAAAGATGATGTACTTCCTACTTTACCGTAGCCTTTCTTTCCTTCTTTATTTTTTTTTTTTGCCAGTCCTGGGGCTTGAACTCAGGGCCTGAGCACTGTCCTTAGGCTTTCCTTAAGGCTAGAGCTCTACCACTTGAGCCTGAGCACCACTTCCAGCTTTTTTTTTTCTATGTATGTGGTACTGAGGAATCGAACCCAGGTCTTCATGCATGCTAGACAAGCACTCTACCACTAGGCCAAACTCCTGGCCCCTATCTTAGCATTTCTAAACCACATTTGAGTTTGGCTTACATACAGATGTCTATTTACACAGTAGTTGTCATTCTTATATTCAGCCTATTAGGGCTGGCCTGCAGCTGTAAGGTTTGTTTGTGGTTGAGATCTCCATCCCAACTTTTCCCTGTGGAAGAAAAATCTAGGTAGCCTACAGATAGGTTAAGTTCTTGTAGGTTCTAATAGCAGGCAGAGTGTACATGTATATGTATATGTATACACACTCGTGTATATATATATATATATATGAGAATTGTTGTTACTTAAAGTAGGATTTGAAATGAAATAAAATATATGGGATTCCAGCTTTGTAATATGACCAAGCTGATGAACATGACTGAGTGATTGGCAAGTATAGTAAAACACTTCATGGTTTCTTTGGAATAACAATGCTGAACTACTTATTGATTGCTTGGTCATCAGTTTCCAATAAAACACAACTACTTTCTAGAGGTTTGTAACAGCTTTTCCTGATTTAAGCTTCACACCTTTCCTCCTTTGTTTCTAGTATGTTTTAAAAACTTACTAATGCTGGGCGAGGTGGCTCACACCTGTCATCCTAGCTACTCAGGAGGCTGAGATCTGAGGATCATGGTTTGAAGCTAGCCTGGGCAAGAAAGTCTATGCGACTCATCTCCAATTAAACACCACTATAGCTGGAAGTAGAGCTATGGTCCAAGTGGTAAAGCACTAACCTTGAGCAAACAAAGCTAAAGAATAGTGCCTAGACCCTGAGCTTCAAGCCCAGGACCAGCACATACACACACGAAAACAAAACAACAACAACAAAACAACTGTCACTATCTCCTCATCTTAAATATGATATATATTTGGGCTGAGAGTGTGGCCTAGTGGGAGAGCGCTCACCTAGCATGCATGATACCCGAGGTTCGATTCCTCTTCCTTTTTTTCAAACAACAAACTTGGTGGTTTTCATTCTGCTGTCTTCAGGTGTGTGTGTGTGTGTGTGTGTGTGTGTGTGTGTGTGTGTCACCATAGAAACTTTCATTATACAAATGTATGTTGTGTAATATTTATTAAATTTTTCATGAATTATTTGTTTAATTGAAGATTAGTTACTGTATTTAATGGTGGGGATTATTGCTGCCCTTTCAAATCTTTTGATATTGATCTCTCCCTGTTCTTCCTTAGCTTTGGATTTGCTGTGAGTTTTTAGTGAAGGGAAACTAATGGTCATTCTCAGTATCGATTACATGTTTAGCAATTATTCAACACTGGGATTTCTTTGTTCTCTCCCTAAGGGGATTTGGGATTTTTTTTTTTTTGGTGACAACTGAAGCGACAAATTGTTTTGAGGTCAACAGAGTTCAGATGATGCCTTTAAATTCCGTATTAGCTGTTGCACACACAGAGTATTTGCAAATATCCTTAACTATAACAACTTTCCTACTTTAAGTGGTGATTTACATTAATTTTCTGAGTAGAGCCTGGCAGCTGTTTTTATCTTCCCATTTGAAGGTACTTTTTAAACACAAAGCTTGCTTTCAGTGAAAAGGTTGAGCAGAAATATTTAATGAAAATTCATTACTCCATTTTATAGCTTCTTTTATGTCAATAATGCAACTAGAATTTAAAAAAGTCAGTCATGTCTTTATTTCTTTGTTCAGTAGATTTAAAAGAGTGTGTACGTGTGTGTCCTTGAATTTTTGTGCTCAAGCACTCTACCACTTGAGGCACAGTTCCATAGTTCCACATTTTCCTTCCTTCCTTCCTTCCTTCCTTCCTTCCTTCCTTCCTTCCTTCCTTCCTTCCTTCCTTCCTTCCTTCCTTCCTTCGCTGCCTAGGCTGGCTTTGCAAGGTGATCCTCAGATCTCAGCCTTCTGAGTAGTTAAGATGACAGGCGTGAGCTACTAGTGCCTGCTCTAAGAATGTTTTATATATGTGTGAAAGCTTGTCTAATTAAGAATACTATATGTAGTACAATATAAGTCTGTCGTGAGCTCAGTGTTATTTCAGTAGGAACTATCAAGCCATTGTCCTCCACCAGATGAAACGTTCCATGAAGGCATCTTCTGGTTTAAAGGATCCTTCCGCCTTCATTATTCTGGTCCCTCTATCTTTGTCTTAGCACTGCTGTCAAAATCCACTTAAAATACCAGTTTCCTTATGTAAGGCTTTGTGGGGTTGTAGAATAAAACCAATTATTATCACAAGATTTTTCTTTTTCCTTGAGATTCTCTTGTAGCACCACCGCGTGTCCAGGCAGTGATTCATTATAATTGATCTGGCTGGACTCAGTGTGGGCTTTCAATCTGAGGGCTGCTAGAAAATTCTTAGCAAATATCTTTTTAGCTATTTCTTCTCTGCCTTTCCCCCACATTCTTCCTTTTGTAATACTCCCTAACCTTATATTGGAGCCTTTTGCTCTATTCTCCATGTTTGTTACCTTTTATTTTACCATTGTAATTCCTGAGCTCTAGCTGTATTCAGATTGTTTTCCAGTTTACTCTCTTACAGCATTTCAATGGTCAGCTTGATGTTATTTCATGATTTTGTGTTCTTTCAGTGATTAATTTCCAGGCTTTATGTCATGAGCACCTCAAGGATACATTGTTTTGGTATTTTCCTTTTTAAGTTTGATTTCATTTTTGACTGACATAGCATAATTACACATATATATGGAGTACAATGTGATTTGGGTTTTTTTTTTTGGTCTGTACTAATCCCACTTTGGTAACTGCCATATTTTTACTTTACCCCTTTATTATTTCTCCTGGGCACTAGCGGATCTTCTAGTTCTTTTAGGCTGAATGATCTCTTTTATGTCTTCAAGATCTGGGCCCATGCTTGCTTCTTAAGCAACAGTAGCATCTCAGTACAAGCCATGCTTAGGGACAGTCGTTATGGTTTCTGTCAGCTTCGCTGGCCAGCTAAGAGAAGCTTATCTCAACTCTGATGGCAGGCCCTGGACATTCTGCCATATATTCCCAGCATTGAAACCCCTCCTGCGTTTCCTGCTCTGTAGTCAGTGGCTTGCCACTGGGTTTCAGCGAGGTTTTAGGCCACGGAGATGATGCTTTGACGATCCTACTCTTCTCTCTCATTTCGTCAAAAACGTTTATACAAAGGGGATAGTTTGGGATGTATTTTCAGTTCTAGCTTTGCCTGAAGTAGGTCTGTGCCTTGCTATTTTAGGCTTTCTTGAATCTTTCCACCAGCCATGTAAGCTCAATTCTCTCTCTACACCTGATCACTAATGTCTTGCTTTGACCAGGAAGGCTCTTCATGTTCTTGAACGTGTCCTGTCCTCCACTGTGGTTTTCAGCCTTCCCCCACTCCTTCCCTTTGCCTCTTAGACTCTTCCCCATCAAGGGCTGGTTGGAACTCTGCCTTCTCCTTGAAGCTTTCCTGAGCCACATTGGACTAGATCCCTCTTCACATTGTCTGCCTCTGTTAGTCAGCACATCTTGCTTATCTTATTTTGTTGTGAACCCTCTGCCAAATGGTTGTAGGCCCTGGGCCCCTTTCTGAATAGACTGGTCAACTTGAAGTAAGAAACATCAAGTCAGCAGATGTGATTGCTTTTGTTTTATTATCTCACAGCATCTCGGGTGGGCTCTATTTGCCTTTCTGGGTTTATTTTAGCTCATCTTTTCTAATATTGACTAGGTCACTTATTTCTTTAAAAAATTTTTGAAATTGACTCATGTGTGTATATAAAGATCTGTGTTGCCATCCCCTCTCCCAGCCATGAGCAGATGTTTATGTGGGTGTGCATTGCACATGCTTGTGAAAACCAGCAGATCCCAGGTGCGTATGACTTGAGAAGCCTCTGGATTTATCTCTCTGGATTGTGGCACAGGTTTTCCTTTGTGATGAACTGCGGAGTGGCTGTTACATGGAGACACAGGTGAGAATTGTTTTATCCACCAGAAGCAGGTGTTTCTCACTTTTGGGGAGAGCCGTATGAACCCCATCATCTTCTGTGTGCAAAAGCAGTAAACTAAAAGAGAAACTCATCTCTACTTGCAAGAAAGTAAAAATCTGATTCAATTGAAACTGATTTCCACCCTCATTTTCTCTTTAAGTACAGAATGTATACTTTCTGGTAGGTCCCAAATTTTTAAGGCTAAGAGATACAGGGTATGTTCTGATTGCTTACTAGATGCCCTGATTTAACACACTTTTTTTTTATGTGTGTGTGTGCCAGTCCTACTTGAACTTGGGGCCGGATGCCATCGTTAGTTTTTTCTGCTTAAGGGTGGTACCACCTGAGCCACAGCTCTACTTCCAGCTTTTTGGTAGTAAATTGGAGATAAAAAATCCCACAGATTTTCCTGCCTAGGTTGGCTTTCATCATAGTCTTCAGATCTCAGTCTCCTGAGACGCTGAAGTTTATAGATGTGAGCCACCAGTATCTAGCTGGTTCCTAACTCTTTAAGACTAAAACACACAGCATGTGTTCTGAGTGTTTGCTAGATGCTCTGATTCAATACCTTTGCTTGTTTTGAACATATCACCCAATGATATGAGGATTTTTTTTTTTTTTGGCCAGTCCTGGGGCTTGAACTCAGGACCTGGGCATTATTCTTGGACAATTTTTGCTCAAGGTTAATGCTCTGCCACTTGAGCCACACTGCCACTTCTGGCTTTTTATGTGTGTATGCGGTACCAAGGAATGGAACCTAGGGCTCGTGCATGCTATGCAAGCACTCTACCACTAGGCCACACTTCTGGCCCTGAGGACTTTTTTTTTTTTTTTTTGCCAGTCCTGGGCTTGAGCTCAGGGCCTGAGCACTGTCCTTGGACTTTCTCAAGGCTAGAGCTCTACCACTTGAGCCTCAGCACCACTTCTGGCTTTTTTCTATGTATGTGGTACCGAGGAATCGAACCCGGGTCTTCATGCATGCTAGGCAAGCACTTTAACCACTAGGCCAAACTCCTGGCCCCCCTCTTTCTTTTTACTTAAAGAAGCTTTGCTCTTTCCCGGTTGTAACTCTGTCAGACATTTCAGGAAGTTGTCCATCTAACTTCCTCCCTCTCATTCTTCCATCTTGCTTCCTGTCCACCTGACTTATTGTCACCTCACCTTCAATTGTGAATTTCCATGTGTAGGCCTGGTGGGGAATGGAAAGGAGTCTTTTCTGAGGCCTAAGTTCTTCCCAGTTTCTCCTTTATGGACAAACTTGGGGCAAAGAGCGGGCGGCACTACTGTCTTCCAGTGTTTCCTGTGGGGGTGCCAAGCCCTGTGTGCACCACAGGTTATCACCGTCTTGTTTAGGACCAGGTCTAATCGTCTCTTATTTGTTCTAATTCTTTGTCCACAGCATTTAATAGTGTCTGTGTTGTTCTGAACCACAATCTTTCTATTCATCCCAGATTGACCTCAAATTGGCAATCCTCCTGCCTCAGTCTCTGTAGTGCTGAAATTATAGATATGTGCTATCACACCTGGAGCATTTGACAGTGGTGACCAGCCATTTTTTTCTATATATTTCTTTCCTTTTTGATATGTAGAATGCATTTTTTCCTTCTAAATCATAACCTGTTTGTCTTCTGCCTGCCCCTCAACGATTTTCCCCAATGCCGCTGCCACCACCTCCTCTTCTTCCTCTTCCTCCTTTTCCTTTTCCTCTTCTTGCTCTTCTTTAATCTCTCTTCCCTCAGTCTACATTCTCAACAAACCTATTTTTTGTTCACTCAATCTTTCAAGATAGAAATTTGGAATTACCTTTGATATACTCCCTTTCTCTCTACCATAACCATTATCACTAAAGTCCCTTTACCTGTTCTACGCTAATTGAGGTCTCTGTGAACTATTAAATAGCATGTGTGTGCATGCATGCATGTGTGTGTGTGTGCACCCACACACGTGCACATGCATGCATATCACACTAGTATTGGGGACTGAATTCAGGACTCAGAGCTCTTGCTTGGCTTTCTTGTTTGTGGCTAGAATTCTACAACTTGAGCTGCGTCTCCAGTCCAGTATTTTGCTGGTTGACTGCAGATTGTTTCGTGGACTTTTCTGACTGGGCTGGCTTTGAAATTCAGCCTCCTGAGTAGCCACTGGCACTTGGATTAAATCAAACTCCTATGTTCGCCCCATCTTGCATTGCTTGCCACTAACCTCTCCCGTACCAGTGTTAAATCCTTCTTGCTCCTCCTTTGCTCAGTGGATCCTCTCTGCCTAAGGGGTCCAGTCTGGAGCTCTTGGCTTGCCACCCAAGGTTCTTTCCCATCACTCTGTGTGCCACCCTGCCTAGCTTCTTTCTAGCAACAGACCCTACCATCTTGACTGGCATCAGGCCAGCATGCCACACCCAGCTTGAACTGAACCTGAGCATGCCTCATTTACTCTGCCTTTCCTTCTTTGCTTGATTTTCTGTTCCTTGGCCTGGCTTAGTAGTGATGATGATGATGATGATGATGATGATGATGATGATGATGATGATGATTTGGTGGTGGTGCCAGGTTTTGAACACAAGGTCTTTTGCTTCCAAGGCTTTCTAGCTCAGCCGATGCTTGACCACTTGAGCAACAGCTCCAGCTCTTCTTTTTTGTGCCAATCCTGGGGTTTGAACTTAGGGCCAGGACACTGTCCCTTATCTTTTTTGGTCAAGTCTGGGACTGTACTATTTGAGCCATACCTCCATTTATGGTTTTTTCATAGTTAATGTGAGAGAAGAGTCTCACAGGCTCTCTTGCCCAGGCTGGCTTTGAACTGTGACCCCACAGATCTCAGCCTTCTGGGTAGCTAGGATTGCAGGCATGATTCCCTAGCACCTGGTTAGTAGTTACCTTTGGGGAAACCCTGTGAGCCATCTGGGTAGAATGCCTCTGTATCATGACTGTCCTGGGACTTGGTCCACACATCTGTCACTCATATCCAGTGTGCAGATTTTCTTCTGGTGGCATTTAAGCTCCTCAGAAATAGGTTTGCTTGTTGAAGTTCCATAGTATAGTAAGAGCCTAAAAAGTATTTATAAACTAAAGGTTGGGTAAGATGTCTGTGTCTGCAGATATTAAGCTGAGATGCTTAAGAGTCCATATGTGATTGCTAGCGCTGGAAGCCAAGTTTTCAGTTTTACTTCTAATATACAGTAATCTGGAAGTTGTGTTATTTATTTTTCTTCCAGAAATTTGGTTTTTACTAAAATAAGAGATAATAAATTTATACCCAGCTTACATCAATATAATTTTGGTGCTCACATGAACTGAAAACACTCAGGTAGCGGTTGGCTGAGTCAAGCTGGTGTCAGCAATCTGTCATCTTACAATTGAGCTCCTTGTGATTGTTGAAAAGCATATATTAAATTCCCCCAGAAAAAAAGAATCTATTAAAAACCATGTAGGAAGGTGAAAGAATATTTTACATAGCATTTTAATTAAGCAAAATTGGCTTGTTATATCTTGGGGCCTCTGAAATGCATAGAGAATACTCGGGAGAAATGTATGCACTCATTTCAAAAGTTGGTTTATTAGAACTTCTGTTTGGGGTCACATGATGTCCTTAAAAGTCTCATACAGCTATGTTTCCTCCAGTGTTATTGGAGAAGTATACCTTATATAAGCAGAAGGAAATAGTTTAAGTGTTGAGAAACCACATTTGCAGAAATATTTATCAACACATACATTTTGCATATTAATTCTTAAGCAATAATACAGAACTGGGAACTCATAAAGAGACCCAGCAGTACAGAGGCAGATATAGGTAAATCACCTTTTCCCCAGTGTCATATTTGTTCATTAAATCTTCATACAATAGGGCTGTATGTAAATTCCCCTATCACTAAAATGTATTTTTGCCTTTAATTATCACATTAGAACAATCTTTTTGTTTAAGTGTGCTTGTCTCTATAATTAAAATTCACACCAAGGATAGCCAGTAAACTATTTTTTCTTTTTTAAGGAACTTGAAAAAAATAGGGAACTGTAGCAAGGAAAAAAAAAAGCAATCAGTGTGACAAAAGTCCATGAGGATTTTGAGGCAGGATTTTGACCTAAGAGGATCCTGTCTCTCTTTCACATGACTTCAACATTAGTTCATGAACATTCATTCATTTGCTTTTTTATGTGCCAGTCTTGAGGTATGAACTCAGGGCCTAGATGCTGTATCTGAGCTTTTTTTTTGTTTTTTTATTATTTTATTTTTTTATTGTAATTAATAAAAGGGTTACATGATATTTGCCAGATAGAAGGTGCATTAATTCACATACATTGATACCCTTTCACATGTCTTGGTACCCATTAGCACTCTGCCACTTGAGCCGCAGCTCTGCTTTTGGCCTTTTGCTGGTTAAGTGGATGTAAGAGTCTCCTAGACTTCCTGCCTGGGCTGGTTTTGAACTGCCATCCACAGGTCTCAGACTCCTAAGTAGGTAGGATTGTAGATGTGAGCCACTGGTGGCTGGCATTTTATTTATTTTCTGATAAAGATGATTATCTTTTCTTTATCCTTCACAATTTACCTTAACTGAACCAACTTACTGTTCTATTTATTAACTATCAGTACAGTATCTATGCTTATAGTGATTACAAGGTTTACCACCATGCTTAGGTAACTGAGCTGTTTGATAAAAGAAACATCTCTCAAAAAGCCAAAATTTCAAAGCCAATACTTACATCTATCCAAAACAGATTAAGTGGAGAATTTGCAGCACAGTACAAATTGTCTTGATCTACTTACCTAACATTCGACATCATGTCAGATCTTACAGCATTCACAGAAAGAGACTTCTTGATGGAAGCTTCTATTTTGACATAATTTTTTTGAGGCCTCAAGTATCAAGGAAATTTTATCCCATTTTCTAGGTTGAATATTGCTATTACTCTTGTAGCCTTCATATTGTAATCATTCTATATAATTACAAGAGTCTTCATTGAGTCTTAACTCATTATAACTCTGTGAAACTTACTGACCAAACGAATTTAGTATTTTACATGAAAAATTATAATCTTTTAATTATATAAACAAGTGCTAAGTTTCATAATCCCAAGCCAGGTGGCCATTTCCAATGTCATTGCCATTTTTCTTTGTATATTAGACACATTAGTATCAATCAGTATGGTAAGAGCAACAAAAACTGGCCCAGTGGAATTAAAACTTTAATAATATTCAAGTATGGTTGTCTTTAGAAAGAAAATTTCTTTTTAATTTAGAATCTTTCTGAAAGCCCTTTTTGATTTAGTCTAGATGGAAGAGTTTGAATGTGTGATCTCTTATCAGGTAATAAGTGTTATATCTTTCTGTAATTGAATCTTTTTTGTTGTTGTTCTCTTGGGATTGTACCTGTCTGACAGAGTTTGTCTGACATTTTTGTTAGGCTAGGAGGGATTGTTGGATTGAAATGTGTGATTGTTGCAGGACAAATGTTGGAAGGTGATTTGCAATGTTGCAAGGGTTAGCATTTTAGAGCCAGATTCATAGGCTTCGAACCCTGACTCTAGTATTTCCTAGTTGTGTAATTTGCCATGCTCTATACCTCATCTTCTTCATCTGTGAAATGGCTTGGATGGAATATTTAATGATGACTACATGTAAGAGGTTTGGAACTGTGTTTGACATATAGCAATGACTCCATAAATATCTATCTCAGTGTAGAAGAGCTGCCAAGTAGTTTTCTTTTAATAAAATCAATTGTATGTCTGATACTGTTTTTCAAATACAAACACACACATACATTTATCCTCATATACTAGTTCCCTAGCAGAAATGTGAAACAAAAGCCACTTGTCTAATGCAGTTTGCTATATTCTCTGCTCCCTGGGAATTGATGGAACCCTAAGGTTTTAAGAGATTCTTGGAAAAGTAACTTTGTTCTACATTTATAAACAATTTAAGGAACAGTCTAATTTCTTTTGATAGGATAAATATTCCCCCGACCCCCAAGCACTGGCTAATCTATAGCATACCTATGTGGCTTTCTTGTCTTTGGAAAGTCTCACATGCCTCTGCCTTGTCAGACTTCAGAAACAGGGATGGCGGGGGGAAGAAGAAATAACTTGAAAAATGCTCTGAGCTGGGCACTGCTGGCTCAAGTCTGTAATCCTAGCTACTCAAGAGACTGAGAATCCTGATTCAAAGCCAGCCCGGGTAGAAAAGTCTGTAAGACTCTTTTCTTTTTATGTTTGTGGGCTTGAACTCAGGGCATAGGCACTGTTGGCTGGTGCCCTATCACTTTGAACCACAGCACCACTTTTTTGAAGATAAGACGTTTCTTCCTGGGCTGGCTTCAAACCGTGATCCTCAGATCTCAGTGTCCTGAGTAGCTAGGATTACAGTAGGTGCGAGCCAGGGGTGCCTGGCAGAAGTCTGTGGGGCTCTTATCTCCAGTAAGCTACTCAGAAATAATAAACTACTACAAAACCAGAAATATAGCTGTGGCTCAAATAGTAGAGGGCTAGCTTTGAGCCAAAGAAGCTCAGGGACAATGCCAAGGTCCTGAGTTCAAGCTCCAGGACTTAACAAAAAGCAAATGTAAAATAAATGCTTTGGGCTTCAAGGGACTTACCTACTTCTGTAATAGCTTAGCTTTTTTGGGCTCTCTGTGGGCTCAGGTATATTTACATTATAGTGCTTGAATTCTTGGTCATTTCGAACCCTTAGCACATCTAGTGTCAAGAAAATCTCTTTTTTCTTTAACTTCTTCCTTGAAGCCTACGGACTGGAGAATGGTCCCTTTTTCCTGTACTATCCCTCTCTGAATTAATCGGCTGTTATACAATATTAATCTTACCCTATGCAGAATATAGTGAGCGCGGTCCCACTATGTCTGTCTTTTTACCCTATGGGGTTGTGACTGTTGAGTCTTTTTCCCTTTGAGGTCAGAAACTGTAACTCTTTGGCTCCTGTGTTAATAGGATGTAGTAAACAGTTATTGATGATATAAGATTTGCTGACACTTAGATAATTGGAATCCCTTTTATAAATTCTTAGCGTAATGGATATATTGTTTTGTACTGACACCTATATCATAACCAAAATGGAGGAGGGAATGTCTCAGAATTAATAAAGATCTGTTAAAAATGCTATAGATCAATTTGAAAATGATTGGGTGAGAGAAAAGGGTATTTGGTAAAAAGGAGAAGGAGGAGGAGGAGGAAATCTGTTGTTTTAAGGCCTTGGTTTAGAATGGTACAATATTTGGAACTTAATTTATGTTCTTCTACCTAACCACCATGAGCTGCTTAAAAATAATGAGTCAGTAAATGCTGTCTTAGGTCTTCTCTTTTCCTGGTTTAGTCTCTGTGCATTCTGATTACAGATCCAATTCAAATCCCTTTTTATATGTTAACATAGTGTAGGAGGACTGTGCCATTCTTTATGTAGTTTTCACCCTGAGACTACTGCACCAATGCTCTTAGGTCTTAAGATCAAGCTTTTAATATATTTTTGTTCCCTTAATGGAAAAGATTTGAGGGAATGCATTTGGATGGATGTTAATTTTACTACACTTGAAGCATTGTTATTATGCCATTAGTAGGTATTAAGTAAAAAGTATATGCCCTCTCAAATGTTATTCTAACTATATTCGATTAGTTACAATAACATTTAATAGTTTGAGTAGCTTAAGAATGAAACTTGAGGGCTAGTGATATGGCCTAGTGGTAGAGTGTTTGCCTAGCGTGCATGAAAAAATTTGATTCCTCAGTGCCACATAAACAGAAAGCCAGAAGTAGTGCTATGGCTCGTGTGTTAGAGTACTAGCTTTGAGCAAAAGAAGCTTAAGGCAGTAGCCAGACCCTGATTTCAAGCCCTAGGACTGACAAAAAAGAATGTCATTTAAGGCTACTTCTTTTATTTTCAGTAATACTATTAATAAGTTAATAAACCTTGTCCTCTTTCTTTGTGCCAATAGTAGAGCTTAAATTAAGAGCTTTGCATGGCTCTTTTTTTTATTGTGATTAATAGAAGGGTTACATTATATTCACCAGATAAAAAGTGTACTTCACAAACATTGATGCTCTTTCTCATGACATGGTCCCCATTTCTTGCTTGGCTCTTTTTGCTCAAGGTTGGTGCCCTACCACTTGAGCCATGCCTCCACTTTTGTCTTTTGTGCCGGTTATTTGGAGCTAAGAATCTCACAGACCTTTTTGGCCTGGGTTGCCTTTGAACTATGGTTCTCAGCTCTCAGCCTCCTGAGTAGTCACATCACATCTCTCTTGCAAATGTTTCTTTTCCTTTATTATTTGTTTCTCTCCATTTCTGTATTCCCCAAGCCCTCCTCCCCCTTAATTTCACACATCTCTTTTGCTGTCTTGTATTGAAGAAGGTTGCTGTTTGGCTTGGGATGGAATTTAATCTTGGCTTATGTCTCTCCCCACACAGTCCCTTCAGTCTGAATATGTTCAATACTAAGGCCTTACCACTGCAGTGAAAGCAGCACCGTGCTTAGAAAACTGGATGGGCAGTATGGACGGAAATACCTACTTACTGCGTGGATTCCTGCCTCTTACCTTACATTAGAGAAAGCACTAAGATAATACCTTCGAGAGACTTGAAGCCAAAAATCTGGCTAAATGACTACTATAAATGCACTGAACCTGTTTATGGAGATTTCAACCCATTTTTTTCTAAAAAAAAGACAGTTTTAATGTTGAATTTGGTATTTTGAAAGGTTATTTCTAATGTATTTCAGTAATACATTTGTTATATGTACAGTGTTATATTATGTATGTATTGTGAACCTTAAGAGTCTATTTTGATAAATTTATAAATATCTAAAATGATGTATAAAAAACTAGACTATATTTTGATTTAGATTTTCCTGCTGTTTGCTACCAAAAATTTGTATTTTAAAACTTAGTTTTAGTATGGTTTTGTCTACAATGAATTCCTCCTCATGAAGCTAAAGTAAGTGAGAAAGTTTGATTTAAAGAAGTCAAGTTTCTGTGTACCAAGAGAAGAATCTTTTGGATAGGGCTTATTTAAGACAAAACTGGTTGCTTTTGGTTTCATTCTGGAGCCATTTAAATTAGCCTTGTTTCCTAGGAGGCTGTCTGGTTACAAACCAGCTTCACTGGATGTTTCTCCCGAAAGCAGGATTTTTCTCTATGAAAGGACTGAACATTCCAATGCTTTTATTTCTTTGCACTTTTCCCAAGAGTGCTTTTCTTCTTCTTTAATGCCTTAAACCATTTACTTTTCTTACTATATTATTCTCTACATATGCAGAGGAGGGTTATGTATGTTTAAATTCATGTTTGAAATTTCCAAGAGCTTTGTTCGGAAATGTACAATAATTATTCTAATGTCTCCCCACCGCCCAATCGTCCCCTACCCAAAAGAAAAAAGAACACTTCAAAAGTGATTAAGTGAATTAGACTGTTCTGCTTTGGGTACAGCTGCTGGTAGTTCTGTAATGCCATGTGGTCTGACTCCACTTTTAAATCAATAAAGAAAAAAAGGGGAGAAGATGCTGCTAAGTAATTCTCCATATGAAAGGAGATTTTTTTTTTGAACAGAGTGAGTGCAGCCCCGTTGGTGTATATGAACCTAGCGCGAAAATGGAAGGAGCCCAAGGGGACTTGCTGCCCTGTGTATAAGTAATTTTTACATTCATGCTTCAGAGCCTGTAAGCAATTTCAGTTGCCTGAGAGATAGAGGGCCTCAGGTTCTCCTTTTCTGCCAGACTTTTTATTTTATTTTTTCTTAATGGGCAACATTGACATGACAAGTGACATGGATTCAACTGAAGTGCTTTTTGTATCTAATAGGAATACTTTATTGTATTAATCAGGAAGAGGTGACGAGATCCTGCTTCACAGCAAGGCATTTTCTCTGTTTTGATTTTTTTTACATCTTTCAAAAAGGCATCTGATGAATGTTTGACTCAGGTTTGTTATCATATTTTTTAGTCACTGCAGTACCAAATAATTGCACTCCATGGATGGAAAAAATGGATTTTTTATGCTTTAGGAATTGAAAGTTAAAATAAGAGGAATTAAATTGTATATCTTTTTCTAAAGCTGAAAAAGTAACGTATTTTATTATGAGTTAATGTAAAAAGTGATTGATTAGCTGTATAGGAAGATGATAGTATTTTTAAAATTATGATTGAAAAGTAATCCAGATGACATTTAAAAAGCAGGGGAAAGGGAAGTGTATTGTTTTCACTCTGTGAACACTAATTTGTGTGCAGCTATTGAAATGATTGTGAAGTCGACTACTGTAAATTTTCCATAATTATGTGTTTGCCATATGTATCTACATGTGTATGTCTTAAAATTATTTATACACGTGTGCATACATAGACACAAGAAAGGGAGGTATACACCACAGAAAGTATATAGCAAAGTCATTCTACTCCATTAATAAAAATTGTTTGACATGTATTTTGTTGTGAATAGTTTATCTTCCAAAAGAGATTTTGTTCTATTTTAAAGTGTAGGTGATACACTGCTAATAAATAATAAAAGTTTTATGCAATTTATTCCTGGACTTTCGTAATTTGTAGTTATCAGTGTACCCAAGTTTCTTTCATTTATTGTTTATTTATTTATTTGTCTGTTATTTATGTGCTGGTACTGGGGCTTGAATGCAGGGTCTGGGTGTTGTCTCTCAGCTTTTCACTCAGACTGGTGCTCCCCTCCAGCCACAGCTCCCTTCCAGGTTTTTGGTGGTTAATTGGGAATAAGACTCTTAGAGATTTCCCTGCTTTGGATTGGCTTTGAACTGCCATCATTAGATCTCAGCCTCCTGAATAGCTAGAATTACAGACACAAGCCAGTGGCATCCAGCTATAATTTTTTGACTCGGTGTGGTTGGTTCCCTTTGAGGTTTCTCAAGGTCTTTATTTGGATTTCTAGTTTATCTTTTCTTGGCTTTCCAGATTGTGCCATTGACTTAAAACATGTACCGTGAACTCAGAAGGACAATTATAGCTTGAATCCCATAGAAGTCAAGTAATGTTATATTTTCCTCCTCTTTCTTTCTAATTTTTTTTTTAGAACAAAATTAGTGAAATACTGCTGAGGACCAGCGTTGAGGATCACTTGTCAGTACTGACGACTGTTGAGTCAGCAGAAGGAAGGCTGGGCACCTTTCTTAAAAAGAATTTACAGAATCAAGTCAGGTGGAACAAACGTTCAGGGCATCCAGCTGGAGAGTTTCTTGGAGACCTTTCTGAATGAACTCGGAGCTCTCTGGGTTGTTTTTGAGCTGAGGAGCAGTGAGGTAGCTTCATTTCTGATGCTGGCAATCTGCAATTAGCTTTCCTCACAACACTGCATGAACCATGGGTACCGAAAAGATTTTTTAGGACTCATGAACCTAATGAAGAAACATCTCTTCTTCTATAGGTGGAATTATTGGTGTGTGTGTGTGGGGGGGGAACAAATTGCAGGTTATAAAACAAGCCAGGTGCTGGTAATTCGCACCAACAATCTTAGCTCCTCAGGAGGCTGAGATCTGAGCATCATGGTTTGAAGCTAGCCCCAGGCAGACAAGTCAGAGACTTTTATCCCCAATTAACCAGCAAAAAGCAGGAAGTGGAGTTGTGGCTCTATTGGTAGTGTGCCAAAAAAGCGAAGCGGGTGTACAAAGCCCTGTTGTTCTGGCTGAGGGAGATGTAGAACTGTGTGGACAGATAAGGAAGGAGAAAGCAGTGACACAGTGGAGTGGCACACTCTTCTTCGTGGGACCCTGGGGAAAATGGAGAAATCCTAGAGCCTGTATCTCCTCTTCTGGAAGACGCTAGGAAAGAACTAGAGACCATCCAACAGAGCCTCTACTCCCTCATCTGGGAAAGTCCAGGTAATGGCTCTAAGATAGCAAAGACCTTGGTGATTCTGGAACAGACCTGTGGGGGGGGGCAGGTGGCTCATCTTTTTGGGGTGAGGGACAACCACTCCACCACATGCTAGAGCAGTCAGGACTCTCCAAAAGGACTAGAAAAGAGAGCCTCCAGAGCCTCTAGTGGGGCTGATTTCGGGGCCCCACTTCTTTCTCCCTTACATCAGAGAAGTGTGAATTCTCCCCCTTTACCCTCTTCCCCCTCTACTCCCCTCCACCCCTTCCACTTACTCCCTCCCCTTTCTTGCCCTTCCTCTCCTCTCTAGTTCCCCTCCTCCTATCTTTTCCCCCCCTTGCCTGGGAAGCAGGGAGAGAAGATATCATATGGCAACCCTCTCAGTCTAGAGTTCAGAGCTTATACCAACTCACCAATAGCTAAGAGACTCTTCCTCAGTTTCCTCTGACATCTGATTTTCAAATAAACTTTGTCTCTGTGTCCTGGAGGTGTCTGTTATTTTGGCTTTCAATTCATTTGTCTCTTGTAATAAAATTCTCAACTTTTCACCCCATCTTCCTATGTCCTTGTTGTTAATTCTTTGTTGGATTGGGGCAATGAACTTGACTCCTACACAGCAGCAAAGTTCTGGCAAAAACAAAGACGCACAAACAAAAAAACAGATTGATTTTTAGGAAAAATTCTACTTCCAGGGGCCAGTAGTGTGGCCTAGTGGCAGTGTGCTAGCCTAGCATACATGAAGCCCTGGATTCAATTAATTGGTACCACATACATAGAAAAAGCTGGATGAGGTTATGTGGCTCAAGTGGTGGAGCACTAGCCTTGAGAAAGCCCAAGCCAACGATAGTGCTCAGGCCCTGAGTTCAAGCTCCAGGACTGGCCAAAAAAAAATCTACTTGCAACAATCTTCTTACCTATTGGTCATTGAGTTTGCATGCTTTCTTATCTAAAAGGCAAAAAAGATTCATAAACTCTCAGAACACATCTGGCCAGTTTACTCAGTTATTTCTATGTGTCTGTGACTTGAATCCAGCCGGAATATGACGTTACCATCTGGGAGCCACACACCTGCATGTTTGAGTCTGAGCTTACTTGGCTGAGTAACAGGTGAGCTCCTTTTCTCCACCAGTAACTTGCTGGCGTGTGATCAGAGCAGCAGGACGTTTCATGCCTTCTTCGAGGTCTGTGCTCTTCAAGTAGTGTCTAAGGCAGCGTTAATACTGCCTTGACAGTTGGTGAGTTCTGCAGAGGAAGATTCCAGTCAGTGGCCTTTCAGAGATGAATTGTGGCTCACAAAAGGACACAGAGGAGAGCCTAAGATTCAGAGTCCTTTATTTACAGAGGCTGCATAGGGGTGGCAGTCATGACCTATAAAGGAGAGTAGAAAATAATCAGGTTAGGTTATTTTCAGTTAAATTGAAATGTTAATATATTCCCTCCCAGTTCCTCTTCTATGGATTGAATTATGATCATATCAAGAAGGGGAGAGAGAAAAGCTTTTCTAGAGAGTTTTAAACTAATTTTTCTGATAAGTGCTAGGTAAAAAACATATTTGAAATGATTTTGGTGTACAATAGATTGGAGAGGGGAGATTTGTTTTAAGTTGATAAACATAAATTGGCTGATTTTCTCATTCCTGTTCATTGTTTTAACCTGCATGCCTCCAACATGGGGAAACATTTCTTCTTTGCTGTTTCTTCTTTGGATTGAAACATGTTGGCCAAAACAGAAATTGTATTGCAAGTGAAAAATGGGACAGGGTAGGAACTGTAGGAATGACCACAAGATGAAGCAAAACACAAAGCTAGAAATGACCACAGCTACAAATATTTACATTCAAAGCTCAGATTTTAGGAGAAGGATCCAGGAAGTATATAACTGTTTTTAAAGGACCTGAGGTAGCTCGGTCAGCGGGTGTACCAGAGGAGAGCAAGTTAGGGGTTTCGAACATAATTGGTATTATTGTGTGTGTGTGTGTGCCTGCCCAAGGCCTTGAACTCAGGGCCTGGGCAATGTCCCTGAGCTTTTCTGCTTGAGGCTGGTGCACTCCACTTGAACTACAGCTCCACTTCTGGCTTTTTTGTTAGCTAATTGCACATGAGTATCATGGATTTTCCTTCCCAGGCTGCCTTCAAACCATGATCCTTAAATCTCAGCCTCTTGAGTAGTTAGGATTACAGGCATGAGTCACCAATTTTTTGAGGTAATTGATGCTAGGACTTAAAGCTAAGATCCATAGTCTTCTCAGAGGTCATTTAGTATCTGTCCTCTTCCTCAGTTGAACAAATCTACACTTTGTTTTTTTGTCGGTCATGGGACTTGAACGCTGGGCCTGGGCGCTATCCCTGAGGTCTTCAGCTCAAGGCTACTGCCCTACCCCTTGAGCCACAGTGCCACTTCTGGTTTTCTAGTGGTTAATTGAAGATAAGAATATCATGGACTTTGGTGCCCAGGCTGGCATTCAACCAAGATCCTCAGATCTCAGCCTCCTGAGTAGCTAGGATTACAGGCATCAACCACCAGCACCTGGCCACAAACATATCTTTATTCAACGCCAAGATTTCCTATTTGGATTTATTATATTCAAAAATTTTAGAAGAGATGATCTCAAAATGAAATTTTTTTCAACCTTTCCCGTGGATCCCCCTCTATAATTAGTTATATAGAATACAAAGCTCAAAAGACAAATTGAAGCCAGAGACCAGGATTGTGTGACGGCAATCTGTCTATCTGATTTTTGGCCTTTCCTAGAGCTAATGTAGCTTTACTACAGTTAATGTAACTTAAGTATTTCCCTTTGAGAAGTTAAGTAAAATTTGAAACAGAGATCAGTCTTGAAGTTAGTTAAATGATCTGATCATCTTTGTCTTTATAAATAAAAACAGAAAAACTAGGAGAGACTTATGTAACTGTAACCCATCTATACATCACTTCTAAAATAACAAAAAATGAAAATGAAAAAGAAAAACAACCATCACAATGAAATAATGTGCTGTGGTTTTGAAGGCAGAGAGAAGTTTAATGCAATTCCACATAAGAGAGATACCATACCCAAAAGGGCACGTTCTAGAAGTTTCCATCAATTCTGGACAGATGTGGACAGTTTCTAGCACAGCTTGGTATTGTCACGTGACACTGTGAGTGCTCAGCAGGGTTAGGTAGGCCACACGTGCTTTGAGCTGAAGCAATGTGTAATCTTCACTTCTTTTTCCCAGGGCCCTGAGCCATCTATAGCCTTAGACTTTTCTCATGACAACTGCTACTAGCTAGAGCATAGTAACTCTCCTGGTTTTCAGTGACTTTCAGTGACATAAATGACCCAGGTTCCCTGGCCAGGAGGGACACTGAATGGCAACACTGAAGAAAACATTCTCCTATGGGTGGAGAGAACATAGCAACACAGGACCCCAGCCTAGGAGCTCTCTCCTGACACTGTACTAGACACCAAATAAGGACCACTGCCTTGTCATGACAACGCTGAGAAACTAAGCTGACAAACAATGCCTTCAGAATAGCTTGATCTATTTGAAAGTCAAATCTGTTGGGAAAATTATCCTTAATTAAGGATTTCTGTTTAAGTGACAGGTAGTTAGGATTTGTTAATTCTAAGGTAAACCAAAAGAGGAAAAGTTCACTCTGTTGGTCTGGAGGAGAAATAAAAGTCAATGACTAAGTCAGGCTCTTAGAGACACAGGGGAGCTCTGTATATTGGGGATCTCCCACTCCTTTCCAGTTTCTCCAGCTCTGAACATAAGTGAATTAAAGTGGCATGCATCACCTTGGGAGTAAAACAAGTAAGAAAATTAATCTGTATTGACCAAATTGAAATTCAGACTCCTGAAATTTCAGTATAAACTTGAAATGGAAATGGCAGTATGAGGTCAAAGCTGGTGTTTTTAAATGGGTGGAGAATTCATTATGCTTCTGTCTGTGATGAAAATTATGTAAAACCCCAGGCATTTTCCTTTCTTTCTCACCTTTAGTTCTATGTTCTACAATTTAGAAGGCATGAAGACTATAACCTGATTGTATCTGTGGATGTTATTATATATCTTCTTTCTGAGTGGTACAGCAGTTCCTTTTTAATGTCGAAAAGTAAAAGCAAAAAGGTACCATTTGATTTTGCAAATTATGTGATTTTTGTATGTATGAAATATAAACTGTAACAAATTGGTTGTTATAAATAATTTGATGATACATGCATTTTTGCCATAATAAAAAATTAGTAAAACACACACAAAAGTGGCATGCATCAGCTATGATTCCTTACATGAAAGACTGCAAATTAAGTGAGCAAGAGGAAGAGGTGCATGGGCTGGAGTCTGCAGAAAAACAGGTAAAAATCTTCTAAGAGACATATAGGATCTGCTGAGTTCTTCAGCAATCTGCTGAGGAAACACACTTGAAATGTTTTCTACCAGGAATATCATGAGAGAACCAGCCCATGATTTTTTTTACATATATTTTTATTGTAATTAATAGAAGGTTACAATATATTCACCAGATAGAAGGTGCATTTCTTCATGAACATTGATACCCTTTCTCATGTTTTGGTCCCCATTTCCCTCCTCCCACCCCCGCCCCTCATCTTGTTTTCCCCCCTTCCCTATCCGATTTCAAATAACCAAATAAACATATATACAATATATCAGATAACAAGGTAAGATACTGAAACAATATGAGATAACTGAGGGACAGCAAAAGAGATGAGAAATAACAGTACACTAAGAACAACAATCACTCATTATATGGATTTAGTTTCAATATCCTGGAGGTCCTTTCCATTAGCTTCATACTATATGGCCTTATGTATCTAGGTTTTGTTTTATTGTAAATCTCTGCTAAGAGAGCCGAAGGTTTCTACTGATTAGGACAAATGAGGGATACCATTGAGCCTATGTTCTTTTGAGTCTTGTTTACTTCACTTAATATAATTTTTTCTAAGTCTTTCCACTTTCTTACAAATGGGGTGATGTAGTTTTTTCTGACAGCAGCATAGAATTCCATTGTGTACAAATACCACATCTTGTTGATTCACTCATCAACTGAGGGTTGGTTCCATATCTTTGCTATGGTGAATAATGCTGCAATGAACATTGTTGTGCTGGTGGATTTAGTATGTCCTTGTTTCTGAATGATTGGGTAAATGCCAAGTAGTAGAATTACTGGATCATAAGGGGAGCTCTAGGTTTAGTCTTTTGAGAAACTGCCATATTGCTTTCCATAGTGGTTGAACGAGTTTGTACTCCCACCAACAGTGTAGTAGTGATCCCTCCTGGACACATCCCCTCAAGCATTTGTTGTTACTAAATTTCTTGATCATGGCCATTCTAACTGGAGTGAGGTGGAATCTTAGAGTTTTGATTTGCATTTCTTTTATGGCCAGAGATGTTGAGCATTTCTTCATGTGTCTATAGGCCATTCTTATTTCCTCTTCAGAGAAGACTCTCGTTAAGTCTTTGGCCCATCTTTTAATGGGATGGTTGTTTCTTTGGAGATAAGTTTTGGAGTGATTCAATTTTTTGAGCAATTGATATATTTTAGATACAAGGCCTTTGTCTGTTGTATGGTTAGTGAAGATCTTCCACTCTGTTGGCTTTGTAGTTAGTTTACTAGTTATGTCCTTTGCCATACAGAAGCTCTGCAGTTTAATGCAGTCCCACTTATCCAGACTTTCTCTGATTTGTTGTGTTTCTGGGTCCTTATTAGGAAAGTTTCGACCTGTGTCAAGGAGGCCTACTATATCTCCTATTCCTTCTTGTAAAGTTTTCAGTGTGTCAGCTTTAACCTCCATGTCTTTGATCCATTTGGAGTTAATCCTGGTGCAGGGTGACAAAGAAGGATCCAATTTTAGTTTTCTACAGGTGCTTAACCAATTCTGCCAGCACAACTTGTTGAAGAGGCTGTCTTTCTTCCATTTTATTTTTTGGGGGGGGCTCCCTTATCAAAGATTAGGTGGCCATAGGTCTGTGGGTTAATATCTGGGTCCTCAGTTCTATTCCATTGGTCTTCAGGCCTGTTCTTGTGCCAGTACCAAACTGCAAAACTGCTGTTTCTTTGAAGACTTCTTTGAAGAAGGGAGGAACTGAGTTCTGAGAGACAGGAACTCCGTCCTTATTGGACCTCCAGCTGGTCAGAGTGGTTTTGTTTTGAAATGGATGCATGTGGAGTGGTATACCCTATAGGTCATAATAAACCTGTTACAATGTCTTTAATTCTATAATTGTTTTCAGGCAACAGTAGAGTTGGTAAAAGTCAATCTCTGTGTGTGTGTGTGTGTGTGTGTGTGTGTGTGTGTGTGTACTCCTGTGTGCCCGTGTGAGTGCTGGTTTGGGGCTATAAACTCAGGACCTTGAGCTCTTGCTTAAGTTATTTGCTCATGGTTTAACTATACCTTCAGTCTGGAATCTTTGCTTTAAGAGCCATAATGAGCCATGGCTTGGGTGCAGCTCAGTGGTAAGTTGTTTGTCTAGCACTTGTAATGCCTCGGGTTCATCTCCTATACCAGAGAGAATGAAAGAGAGAGGAGGGAGAGAGAAGGGAGAAGGGAGAGAGACCGAGAGAGAAAGAGAGACTAGAAATTTTGTTCACAGTAACTATGCCACCTACCTGATATTTATTAATTACATGAAAATGTGCATTAAATGTAGTTTAAAAATACTATAATATAAAATTATTTGAGAAACAATGAAAAATTAAGCTAAAATGATTTTTAAAGAGAGGCAACATAGGTGTTTTAACAATATGTACATATGACAGGTGTCAATGGTTCATGCTTGTAATCTTAGCTACTCAGGAGGCTGAGATATGAGAGCTGTGGTTCAAAGACAGCCTGTGTAAGAAAGTCCATGAGACTTAAAAGAATTATTTTATTGAAAAGGTGACGTATAGAGGGATTACAGTTACATAAGTAAGGTATTGAGTACATTTCTTGTCAGTGTTACCCCTTCCCTCATTTTCTCCTCCCTCTCTCCCCCCAAAGTTGTAAAGTTCATTTCCAACACAGTGTCTCGTGAGTAGCCCTGTTGCATTGGTTTGTGCTTTGTCCTTATGCTCTTTTCCAGAGCTAGACTCAGACTGTGATCCTCCTAACTCTGCCTCCCACATAGCTGAGATTACAAGCATGAATTAACATGTCTTGTGTTCATGTTGTGGATTTATTACACATTCACACACATGTATGGACATAAAGACCCTTTTGGAGGTAACAGATTTGAAAGAAAGGGAAAATTCTATATTAAAATCTCTTACTGGAAAAAAAGCGTAATTTTTGGATAGAGACCAACCCAAAGCAATTTTAGCTCAAATTGGTTTTCCTGGAAAAGCTGAAAATGTAATTCAAAGAAAGAGAGACATTGGCTACATTACAAATCAACACTATCAACACTTGAAAGCATCCTCACTCTAAATATCCTGCACTCCAGAAGTTCTCCAGTAGCCAAAATAGCCTCATGGTAGAAGAAAATCAACTGTTCCTTTAGCAACAGAGGTTGGTAAACTGCAGATTCTGGGCCCAACCAGTAAGTCTGACTTAGCTCTGAGTGGTTCTCGTATAGTTGATTTGAAGATCACAGCTCAACTCCAAAAAGGCAAATGTAGAGATTCCTAAATTAAGAGCAGTGGAATGAAGAGCTACGCTTGAAAAAATGACCTGTGATCTAATCCATTTTCTTTATGTGGAGGGATAACCTGGAACAAGGCTCATCTCCAGCATGTGTGTGATTGTGGTGAAATCATTCACAGTCTTCAAGTTTTCATCTTTCCAATAAAATGAGATCAGAAAGTGTCTTGGTCCACTCTGTCTGTTATAGCAAAATGTCATTTATTGGGGACTGAGACATGGTGAAAATTCATTCTTTACCGTTCTAGAAGCTAAGACATCCAAAGTGGAGGCAATTGTGTCTGGTCAGAGGCCACTTCCTGGTTCATAAAGGCAATCTTCACTTTATGTCCTCAGTTCTCTTTGCTGTGGATTCTGCTCTGTCCTCAGTGGCTTGGTCCCCATCATCCAGTAAGCTCCCAAACACTCCACTGCTTTGCCTTGTGTGATAGATTGAACATACGAATTCTGGATGGTTAAACCAATCAGAGGTGATGGCGTGTGCGTGCGTGCGTGCGTGCGTGAGTGTGTGTGTGTGTGTGTGTGTGTGTGTGTGTGCACACCTGCACACAAGTCCCCAGTCTTGGGGCTTGCACTGAGCACTGGTCCCTGAGCTATTTTGCTCAAGGCTAGCATTCTACCACTTAAGCCACATCTCCACTTTGGCTTTTTGCTGGAGATGAGAGTCACATGGATTTTTCTTCCCTGGGCTGGTTTTGAACTGTGATCCTCAGATCTCAGCCTACTAAGTAGTTAGAATTACAGGCATGGGCCACCAGGGCCCTAGCAGTTAAACTTTTTGAGATTATAAACCCTTGAGATGCTAACAGAGTTTCTTAATCTTTTTCTTCACAAAAATGCCCAAATATATAATTTTTTGCACAAATTTAGGAAGGGTCACATTTTCCCTTAAAGAGTGTGAATTTCTTGTGGCATTGAGGGGCAGGGACTGAATTATTGGAATCTGTGTTTAATAACCTTGGTTTATCTTGAGAGGTTCTGTCATTCTTGCCCACTACTCTCAGCCCCTTAGTATAGCACAGGTCTCTTTGTGAAGCTCTTTGCATAAATTTGATCATTATAAGAAGCACTCAGAGACAAGTAACATTTCCCACCCTACAAATAACAAAATAGGTTTGTCAAGGTAAAAGAGCTTGCTCAATGTCCATAGCTAGGAACAAACAGACCCTGGATTTAACCCTGACCTTTTAAACCTTGGGGGCACAGTTTCTCAATCTTGGCCTTGTTGACATTTGGGGCTGGAACATTCTTTACTGTCCTGTACTCTGCAGGACGTTAATCCGCATCCTTGGCCGCTCTTGGTTAGATGCCAGTCGTACCTTGTCACTCAAATCCTGTCTCCAGAAAAACCAAATCTTGTCTCCAGGAAATGTCCCATGGTCCAGGATCCAAAGACAAGCAAAATCAGCCACATTTGAGGAGCCTGGGTCTGTGGTGCAGTCTTCTACTGATGTTTCTATGGCAAAGATATTCAACCTTAATTATTAATATATTGAAAGATATTAAACCTCTAAAATCTGATAGGGCAGGAGTAAAGGTGAAAATCTCACCGCGGGTTTTGTGTGCTTCAGGTGAAAGATCTCATGATGTCAGCATGGTGCTGGTGACTCTTTAATCTCACTGATTCAGGAGGCTGAGATCTGAGAATTGAGGTTCTAAGCTAGGCTGGGCAGGAATGTCTATCTTCAATTAATCATCAAAAAGCCAGAAGTACAGCTGTGGCTCAAGTAGTAAAGAACTAGCACTGAATGAAAAAGTGAAGGGAGAGACAGTTCCTAGGCCCCGTGTTTAAGCCCCAATATTGACACCAAAAAAATTAATGATAAGATTGAAAAAAAACCTTCCAGGATGGAAGAAAGGATAGATGATTTCTAGGGTGGTGATTCTCTGTAAATTTTTTATCTTCTAAAATCTCTCCCATTGGACTTCCTTGTGATAGCTAATGTTCACAGGTAATTGAATTATTCTAAACTCTGGTAAAAAAAAATATATACCATGAAGATTTTGTTCTTTTGGAAAATAAAACTATGGGGTGGGGAAAGGCTGGCTTAGTTGTATAGTGCTAATCAAAGAGGAAAGCACCAGGTACTAAGTTCAACTCCTGGTCTTAGAGTCCCCCAAAAGTATTTGCATTCTAAACAAGTTCATACCAATGCATCTCTCAGTTGCATAATATTTGAGAGGCCAAGTTCTGAGGAAATCCAGCTGGGATTTGAGATGGTGGGATTTTAGATAATTTTCTTAGGGTGGTTAGTCTGTGGCTTGGCTAAGAGCAAAGAGTGAAGGAAGTAGGAAATGAGCAATATTTCACTGCTACCATTTACCCTTTGGTTTCCCAAAGTATGTGAGACAGTTGCTGTGTCATGCTTTGGTAGAAAGAGACATTCAGTGCCAGAAAAGCCTGATGAAACCCTGTCAGGAGTTGGCCTGGGGTTCTGTGAGGAGGGTTGTTTGCAGCAAAAATTCTGTTTAAAAATTATATGCTAGCATAATCCTCAGGAATGTGGTTCCATGAAGATTTAAAGTGTTTGAAGAGACTACTATCTTCTGCGGCTTAACTCCATTACTTGTTTCTGTCTTGAGGAAGATAATAATCCCAGATATAGCAAGAGCTCTAGATCAATGTGATCAGTTTGTTTGTTTGTTTGTTTGTTTATTTATGCCAGTTCTGGGGTTTGAACTCCAGGCCTGCATGCTATTCCTGAGATGTGTTTCTTTGCTCAAGGCTAGTGGCTCTACCATTTGAGCCACAGCTCCACTCTGGCTTTCTGGTAGTTATTTGGAGAAAAGAGTTTCACAAGCTTTCTTGCCCAGGCTGGCTTTGAACCACAATCTTCAATCTCAGCCTCCTGAGTAGCTAGGATTACAGGCATGTACCTGGCTTCAATATATGTTTATTTCCGTGGCACATGCTCTGATTAACAAGGGCCTGGCCCTCAAGTAGCTGATTATCCAGGGAGAGAATCTAGGAAACAGTGACATACTCAGGCACTTTGAAGACTAATCTAGTCATAAGAATCAGAACTTCCTACAGGAGGTGGAATCTCAGCTCAGATCTGCAAGATTTTGGCTTGGCAAAAGTGGGGGCAGACTGTGAATGGTCAGAATGATGTCCACAAACAGAGGTGCTGGGATGGGAGAGAGGAAAGATGGAGTCACTCTGTGTAGCAAGCTGCATAGCATGGTTAGAGCAGGCTCAGAGGAGAGAGGGATGGGTGGAGAGGACGTGTGTCTCAGGTACTATAATATAGTACAGGGATAGTAGGTAAGCCATATGAAGGAAATGAGATTCCACCAAAGGCAGTGTGTGATGGAAGAACTGGAGCCAAATAACGTATGTTTGAGCCAGTTCCTAGCTATGTAATCTTAGGCAAGTTACTAAACCACTTTGTGATTATTACAAGATGGATCTGGCGGACAAGGTCACCTAGAACTCATTCCTTCCCTCCCTTCCCTCTCTCCCTCCTTCACTCCTTCCCTTCCTTTATCCTTTCCTCCTCTCCTCCCTTTTTCCCTCCCTCCCTTATTCCCTTACTCTTTTCCTTCTGCCCTCCCTTCCCTTTCTCTCTTTTTGGCATTACTGGTAGCACTACTGGAGTTTGAACTCAGGGCCTTGCATTTACCAAACAGGCGCTCTCCCACTTGAGCCACACTTCCAGCCTATTTCATTTCTGGTTGATGTATCGTGACCTCAGAGTATGTGGCCCCGTGTTCATGAAGCTGCTCACAGGGTCACCAAGGATCTCTCTGGCTTTGTCCCCCTGATATTTGATTGTGCTTCCAGCTGTCATTCTCATTCTTCCATGTTGCTTAAGGGTGGCTGTGAGAAGGGTGTGGACAGAGCATCTCTGGCCTGTGCTTCAGAGCAGAGGATGGGAGGTATAGAGAGAGGACTTTGGGCCAGAGGCAAGCTCCCCAAGTTGTCACATTCCAGTAAACTTGAGTCTGGCTTTCCAGTTATCATAGTGTTATTTTTGAAATTAAGAGACGGGGACATCTTTGATTTAATAGCTTCACACTTTGACTTGTGAGTTTAAAACATTTAGACAGATGGTGTGTAGATTTCCATCTGGACATCTCATAGCCTGAATATTTAGGGGTGGGCCTAGCCAGGCTGTGGGACTGACTCAGAATAATGCTTGGTATCCATGGTATGTCCTCAGGAAATGTTAGCCATAGTGATGCTAGGATTAGATAGAAGACAATGCTTTGGGAGACAACAAGCACCATATCTGTGGTGGTGAGGAACGCTGGGGGATCTTACTAAGGACAGTGATGGCCACAGGACAAAGTAGGGGGGGTAGGGGGACAAGGCAGAAGCTGGGGCAGCCTGTAAAATGTTTGCAGCTGAGACATTAAGGGTGGTAGGAAAGAATCTGTGAATGTCTCGTAGGCAAAAGTGGGAGGCCTAGAACAGGATGAGTTTAATTAGGAAGAACAGAAAGAAAAAAGAGCACTAAGAACAGAGCAGCCAGAAACAATCCATTAAGAGGCCCATGACATGGGGTGGGAGGTGGGTGTGTGGTATGGAACAGGCAGAAGAGCAATAATAGGATAGGAGACTAAAGAGAAGCCTGAGGAGGAGTGAGACACCATGGAGTCGGAGAGGGCAAGGACTGAAGTGTCTCTGGGTTTACAATTAGGGATTGCCGCTGACCTCAGCTAAAGCTGGAAGAGAACTAAAGGCTGGGAGAATAGAAAACAGGAAAATAGCAAAGTAGAAGCAGAAAACCAGCACTTCTGGCACAAACAGGAAGTGAGCTATTGTGTAGCCACCATGAGAAGTGGTGCTCAGGGCCAGCTGTCTCACATCAAGGTGGAACTGGCATTTCTTCTCTTTTCTTCCCATCTGTCCCCCGCCCCCATTTTTTTTTTTTTTTTTAGTCTGGAGGCTTGAACTCTGGGTCTGGGTATCCCTGAGACTCTTAAGGCTAGTGCTCCACCACTTGACCCACAGCACCACTTCTGGCTTTTGTTTCAGTAGTTTATTGTCATTAAGAGTCTCATGGACTTTTCTGCCCTTGCTGGCTTTGAACCCTGAGATCTCAGCTTCCTGTGTAGCTAGGATTATAGGTATGAGTCATTGGTGCCTGGCTGGCCTGGGAATTTCTGAAGGGTAGAGGGAATATGCTGTGGAAATATATCAGGAAGAGTGATGAGTGGAGGAAATTCCTACCGGAGGCAGGAGCAAAGAGAAGTCAGAGAAATCACTTGGGTGTTTCATGACGGAAGAAAAAGAAATGAAATCATGTATAGAGTCCCTCATTCATGAACTCAGCAAGGCACAGTATTTACCATGTGCCACCATTATTCTGGCACCAAGAATAAGAAAGAAATCCCACCAGGTGGAGGTGGTTTACACTTGTTTTCCTAGTTACTGAGAAGCCTGAGATTTGAGGACTTAGTAGGAGGTTAATCCTGGAAAGGAAAATCTATGAGGCTCTTCTCTTCAATTAACAGCCCAAAGCTCAAACTGGAGCTGCCCAGGCCCTGACTTCAAGCCCCAGTACCAGCACGAAAAATGAAAGCTTTATTTCTATGATGTAAGTTCAGTAACATAAAACCAAAAGGGAGCTAAGTTAAAAGAAAAAAAAAGCAGACAGGCCAGGGTTAGAGGAGGCAGGGTTTAGACAGAAGTACTGGTTAGTACAAGGGACAGACTCTTTCAGATGGGACTTTTTTTCAAAACAAGACACAAGCTAGCAGCAGGACCCTGCATATAGTATTCAAATTCAGATATCCTGTATGACTAAGTGAAGTGTGAGAGAAAAATTTACATTTTCAACAAGTTTTCACTATAAATGATTTGAGGAATGTTCTGAAGGCTTTCTGTGTTTATTGTTTTCAAAGAATCCACCATGAGGCCAATTAGAGATTCACAAACCTCACCTCACATTTTTCTTTTTTCTTTTTGCCAGTCCTGGGCTTGAACTCAGGGACTGAGCACTGTCCTTGGATTTTCTCAAGGCTAGAGCTCTACCACTTGAGCCTCAGCACCACTTCCGGCTTTTTTCTGTGTGTGTGGTACCGAGGAATTGAACCTGAGTCTTCGTGCATGCTCGGCAATCACTCTACCACTAGGCTAAACTCCCGGGCACACCTCACATTTTTCTATGACTTCATGTTACCATATTTCCAAGTGAGCTAAACTTGTAGAAAACTGACTTTGCTAGTGGAAAAATATTTGGTTAGGGAGAATATTCTTGTAAACAGCTTTCCAAGGGAATGAATTCATTAGTATTTGTGCCAAAGCAGATTCAAATATCAGACTGCAAATCTCGACACCACACAGTGAAAAGATCTTCAATGAAAAACCAGTGTTGTTCACACTTTGGCTCCAATTAGGTGCCTTTCTTTCCCCATACACCCACTTTTTAAAGAAACACACACACACACACACACACACACACACACACACACACACACACTTTGTTTTTCTGGTCCTGGGGCTTGAATTCTCTGGGCCTGGGCACTGTCCCTGAGCTTTACCATTCAAGGCTAGCACTCTACCACGTGAGCCACAGCTCCACTTCCTCTTTGTATGGTTAACTGGAGCTAAGAGTCTCATGGGCTCTCCTATGGTGGCTGGCCTTAAACCATGATTCTCAGATCTCAGTCTCTTCAGTAGTAAGGATTACAGTTGTGAGCCACTGGTATCTGCTAAGCCTTTATATTTTAAGGTATTTTTTGCTTAGCAAATTGGAGCAAAGGTACAAAGATTTCCCAAACCAAAAGTTGTCTTTCCCATATAAGTAGGTATTTTTCTAGCAACACCTTTCATTGGACTGATTCATTTGCTCAGCGGATGAAGTACAGTTTCTAGTGTATGTTAGGGTTCGCTCTAAGCTGTGTACAGATTTTATGATGATGATTATGTCATATAGAATATATACAGTTAATCTGAGCTATGTACCCTCATACTTTCCCCTGCCCCAATTCAGTGCTCTCCAGTTTTACCTTTCCCAGAAGGTCACAGATGTAGAATCATACAGTGTATAACTTTTTCCCCATTGACTTCTTTCTCATTGAAATATGCATTTAAGTTTACTCCACATCTTTAAATGGCTTGATAATCTATTTCTTCTTATTTCTGAAGAATGTCCTATTGTTTTGATATGCCGCTGTCACCTACTTTAAATCTGACCATGTCATTTTTTTTTTACCTTTCCCCAATTCTTTTCACTGCTGAAACACAAAGACAAATTTCAAAGAGAAGTCAGGTGATGAGGGGAAAAAAAGAAGTAAAGCCCTGAAATTATTATTTAAATTAAAGCTTTCAGACGTTCTGTGGATAATTACCCATGTCTCGCTTTACCAAGAACAGGGGGAAGGGAATGAGTTTCAATTAGAATATAAAGTAATCCTTCTAATGTGGGAATGAGGAGACTCATCCTGGGTATTTGGACTGTATTTATTGCTGAGAAAAATCTAGTCTCCAGCATGCATCAGACTGAGATGTAAGAAACTGGAGAGTGAAATAAAATTTTATTCTAACATCGAAGGGGAGGAAAGAGAGGAAGGAAAGAAAAATGAGGCAGAGTGGAAAATAAGTTGACTGAGAGGAGACAGAAAAGAGAGGGAGGAAACTTGCTAAGCACAGGACTCTCTGAGCAAGGTATTTTTCTTCCCCTTACAAGTTGGGAGCTGTTGAATAATTCATGCGGAGCGTGGCAGGGCTGTCTCTTCCCTGGGTGATGTATAACGGAGCAGGAGAGAGTTCTGAGTGGGTTCGTCATATCAGCCACCACTCTTGGTGCTCTCCCCTGGAGCTCAGCCGCTGCCTCTGCACCCTGGCACCCTTACTGCTGCCTGCCTTTCTGCCCACCTGCCTGGGCGCGCAGCCTGCTGGCACCTTACTTTCTCCAGTTCTGCTGCCAGCTGAGAAAGACTCCCCACAAGCTGCCGCTGCCTGCCTGGGACAGATTGCCTGGGACAGGTGTGTGGATGCTGTTTGGAAGAAGCTGGGCCTTTGCCCCTGGCACGGATCCCACGCTGAGAGCTGAGTTTCTCCTGTTGAGTTCTGGACCGCAGATACTGCTGCTGAGAAGGTATTTCCTAGCATCTCTCTCTCTGCTACTGCCACCAGCTCGGGACCAGCCCCAAAGCCATTCTCCCTCCACTCTGTCCCCCTGGCATTTTTATTCTTTCTTCTCTCAGCTGGGATCAGTCTCTTTGAAACAAATAACTCTGACTGTCTGTCTGTCTGTCTGTCTGTCTGTCTGTCTCTCTCTCTCTCTCTCTCTCTCTCTCTCTCTCTCTCTCTCTCTCTCTCTCTCTCTCTCTCTCTCTCTCTGTGTGTGTGTGTGTGTGTGTGTGTGTGTGTGTGTGTGTGTGTTGTATGGGGGCGGGAGGGGATGGAAAGAGGGAACTGCTCTTGATTTTGCCTCTGGTCCAGGGCTTACCTGGAGCTGCTGTGTGCAAAGCAGCTTTTCCCCTGGCACTGGAGACATTTCCCAGGCAGGGCAACTTGTCATCTGCCACCACCCCCATTCTCCTTGATGTCCCCTCCCCTCCTCTTCCTTCCCCTGGCTTCATTATTTTGCTTCAGCCTCCGGTGGGTGGCAGGGGGGTGGGGGTCAAGAATGTCTTCGCCCTTCTTCTCTCGGCAGGCGGTCGGGTGTCACGATGGGCCGACGCTAGGGCTGGCGGGGTGAAGAGTTGGCCAGAATGACCAACTCCTCGTCCCCATCCTCCTCCACCACCGCGGGCTCCCTGCTGCTGCTGTGCGAGGAAGAGGAGCCGTGGGCGGGCCGGCGCATCCCGGTGTCGCTCCTGTACTCGGGCCTGGCCATCGGGGGCACGCTGGCCAACGGCATGGTCATCTATCTCGTGTCGTCCTTCCGGAAGCTGCAGACCACCAGCAACGCCTTCATCGTGAACGGCTGCGCGGCCGACCTCAGCGTCTGCGCCCTGTGGATGCCCCAGGAGGCCGTCCTGGGGCTGCTGCCCGCGGGCTCCGTGGAGCCCCCCGCCGACTGGGACGGCGCCGGGGGCAGCTACCGGCTGCTCCGGGGTGGCTTGCTGGGCCTGGGGCTCACGGTGTCCCTCTTGTCCCATTGCCTGGTGGCCCTGAACCGCTACCTCCTCATCACCAGGGCGCCGGCCACCTACCAGGTGCTGTACCAGCGGCGCCACACGGCGGGCATGCTGGCGCTGTCCTGGGCGCTCGCCTTGGCTCTGGTGCTGCTGCTGCCGCCCTGGGCCCCGCGGCCGGGGGCCTCGCCGCCGCAGATCCACTACCCGGCGCTGCTGGCGGCGGGCGCGCTGCTGGCGCAGACGGCGCTGCTGCTCCACTGCTACCTGGGCATCGTGCGCCGCGTGCGCGTCAGCGTCAAGCGGGTCAGCGTGCTCAACTTCCACCTGCTGCACCAGCTGCCCGGCTGCGCCGCCGCCGCCGCCGCCTTCCCCGCCGCCCCGCACGCGCCGGGCCCCGGCCCCGCGCACCCCGCGCCGCCACCGCCTCTGCCCCCCGCGCTGCAGCCTCGCCGGGCGCAGCGGCGGCTCAGCGGGCTGTCGGTGCTGCTGCTCTGCTGCGTCTTCCTGCTGGCCACGCAGCCGCTCGTGTGGGTGAGCCTGGCCAGCGGCTTCTCGCTGCCCGTGCCCTGGGGCGTGCAGGCGGCCAGCTGGCTCCTGTGCTGCGCGCTGTCGGCGCTCAACCCGCTGCTCTACACCTGGAGGAACGAGGAGTTCCGGCGCTCCGTGCGCTCCGTCCTGCCGGGCGTCGGGGACGCAGCGGCCGCCGCCGCCGCCGCCACCGCGGTGCCAGCCATGTCCCAGGCCCAGCTGGGCACCCGCGCCGCCGGCCAACACTGGTAGACCCGGCGGGGACGACGGCCCTAGGGGGAAGCCCGAGGCGTCCCGCTGGTCCCCTTGTAAGGTTCCCTCCCCGTCCCTGCACCCCGGCAGAGCCTCGGGGCAGCACCCCCACCCCTGCCTCCCCACCCCGTGCTCCCCAGCGCCCCAGTGCAATCAGTGCAATACCTGAACCCCGCGAGGCTCTTCCCTTGGTCGTGCCCCAGGGGTGTTTTTACTCTGTGCTGGAGAAATGCTCAAGTCAAAACTGCAAAACTTGCCAAGTGGCTTTTATTTTATTTTATTTTTTTAAATTAACGGGCCAGGTAATTGATTTCCAGATCGTTTTGAAAGAGAGATTTCAGATGATCTAACCGATTACTTCCCCGCGAGCAAAAAGGAAATATTACCGACCAAGGAAGACGAGGCAGAGAGAACCTACTGGAAGATTAAACCTTTGTATCTTACTCTGGAAGACTGAAGCCACACACGTGCACAGGGGTGTGGAAAAATGCCACGAAACACCTCAAGCCCTTTATTCTTAAAGCTTTTTTTTTGGTTTTTTATTCTAAAAATGTATTTAATAGAGCCGAGTCCTTTTCGAATGAGATTGAATCTTAGCCAGTGGGAAAACAAACCACATGCACTATTTTACACTCCTTTTTCTCGCGTCTCTCACACGGATTGCATTTCCAGCATGGAGTGCTACAGTGAACCGATTCTACTTCCTTCATGGATGCTCTCGAGCTCGAAATGAAATTGGGAAAACAAGAGGAGTTTCTTATTTTAGGTACCACGTTCGCATTCTTCCAAAGCATGCACGTTTGTCGCCACCATCATTTTGTAACCAACTGATTTGCCTTAAGACTGTGGTTGCAAGCTTTGAACATTCTGTTACTATAAATGGTTGCCAGGGAGAATAAGTCCTGTTTTCTCTTTAAAATATCTCAATGCACATGATATAACGAGACACTAACAACGCCATAGCTGCATAGCTAGCAGTAGCTGCCTTTGCATGCTCTTAGATGTTAGAACTTAACGGGCATGTGGTATCCTGAAGCAATACTCATCAGACAAGGACATTTGACTTCTTTCAGATACAAAAAGAACTGACCTTCAGTCATTTGAGAAGAGACACAGATACACCTCTGGCTAGCTAGAGTTCTCCTTTTGACCTCATTTGAGAGAAAACCCCCAGCTGGGACTGGATGTGACCATTCTGGAACCATAGTCGAGATGGAACAATCATACACTTTGGCCCTACAAGGCCACCGGTGTTCTTTCAGGACTTAAGTCACTCATTAAGAAGGAATACTGTTTTGTGTAAATTCATATATATTGTTTAACATTAATCTCACATCTGTTAAAGGCTGTATAATAAATCCAGTGATTATATATATAAAACTATATATAACTACATACATATATATTTGAGTTCAACTAGGACTCTTCTTAAATGTATTATTTGAAGCTTTTCACTTCTATCTTTGGCACTAAATTTATTTAGAGATGTTTGATATGCGGAATCATGTAAAATAACCTTATAAAATTAAAATGGGAAGAAAGTAATATTAATCACTTACCAGACTGCTAACAGCATCAAATCTGTGGCCTAACAGCCTCAGTGAGCTGAGCCATACAGTAATACAACAGCTGGTTTAGTGGCACCCCTGGACTTGAAGCCAGGAGAATAGGAACATTTGTGAACTTGAATAATTATGGGAAACTTTGACCTGTTTGTAGTAAAAACAAATAAATATGTTTGTCACCAGTATAAATCACCAGTCATTTTATTAATCTACCCTCTTTACGCACGTGTCATTTTTCTCTTACTGGAATTTCATCCGTTCCCATTTTCCTTGATTCACAATGTTTAATTAAAGCTCAGACAACTTCTTTTTTCCTCCTCTGTTTTTTTTCTTCTGTTTCTTCTGCCTTGTCTACCATTTTCTATCACTGTGAGGATATAATGACAGAATCCATGGCATTTCCAAGTACTAGAAAAGACATGAGTGACTTCTCTTGGCTGGCTGTAATTTCATTTTTAGTCTGTTGAGTGATTTCTGCTTTGTATGTTAAGGTCCACACATTGGCATCTAAAAAATTAGGCATAGTTGTGTTCACAGTTGATGACTCACAACTGTAATCTTAGCCACTCAGATGGCTGAGAGCTGAGGACTGAGACTTGTAGACAACCTGGACAGGCAAATTGGAGAAACCATTATCTACAATTAGCCAGCAAAAATCTGGAAGTTGTGGTATGGCTCAGTTGATGGAGTACAAGATTTTTTCTTTTTTTCTTTCTTTCTTTCTTCCTTTTTTTTTTTTTTTTTTCTTTTTTGGCCTGTCACAGGGCTTGAATTTAGGGGCTGGGCACTGTCACTGAGCTTCTTTTGTTCAAGGCTAGTGCTCTACCACTTGAGCCACAGTGTCACTTCCGGTTTTTCCTGTTTATGTGGTACTGAGGATTGGAATCCAGGACTTCATGCATGCTAGGCTAGCACTCTACCACTGAGCCACATTCCCAGCCCCTAGGGTACCAGTCTTGAGTGAGCAAGGGTGAGTTCCAGCATTCAGGCCCCAGTACTTGACATGCACACACACACACACACACACACACACACACACACACACACACGCACCATAGTTTCTTTTCTGTAGTGTTAGGAAATGGGTTATATGAAAGAGAGAGCTGAGGATTTTCCTTTTTGAGTAATGCAGGGAGGGCATTGTTCTAGATCTCTATCAATAAAGCTTGTCATTAGGCCTTTATTGGTAGTTCTCACCAGAGCAATGCAAACAATTTCCCCCTCTGTTCTATAATAGGCCACATATACAAATGGCTTTGCAAATGTGTACCTCAGATTTTACAGTTATTTCTAGTTAATGCCCAGAACCATCTGCTGGCTTCATGCCATGTGGAAGACCTATTTTAGATTAATTTACTAGTAATTAACTCCACAGGACTGATTCACTTTTAATCTCAAAGTAGCAATAATGTGTCTAAAAATGCATTCCTAGGGTAGGCACTAGCAGTTGAAGTCACTGCATTGACAAATTAAGTTAATGGAGATTGTGTGTTCTTATTTAAACGAAACCACATATTATCCACTCAGGAATTTAAAAAAAAATCCTAATTGTTATTGTGGGCTGCTCTACTTTGCTTTTTCTACTTTTTTTTCCCTTTAGGTACATTTCTGCTAAGATATAGCACTCTCTTTCCTTCTCTGTAGATTTTAGTGGGCAAATTTTAGGAAGCATTCATGTCTTCCCTCAGTTTCATGTAGAAGAATAGAAGAATTCACAGCTGGTCTTTGCTTTAAATGGGATAAAGAGCATTCAGGTCAAATCTTTCTTGGTCCTAGAATTGGGAACAAAGGTTTTTGTAATGGGGTGTGTTCTCTTTAGGGGGACTTAGTGGGAGGGGAGTGGAGGAAGGAGAAAAGGAGCAAATGCTTCATCTTAGTACTTTAATGGAAAAAAAAATCTTTCTTTGTGTGAGTACTGTGGCTTGAACTCAGAGCTGTGCTCTCTCCCTTAAGCATTTTTTTTTTTTTTTTTTTTGCTCAAGGCTACTTCCAGTTAGGATTATGGCTGTAAGCCACCAATGCCTGGGGTGAGGGAGAAAATTTTCCAAGCTCTCTGGTGGAACAGATGCAGGGTCACCATTTTCTGATGACCACTGTGCTGTTTGACTCCAATGCTTCAAGGTCACCTTTATTGTCCCTGCTTGGGGTTTTTAGAGACCACGAACAGCATAAATTTCAAGTGAAGAACCTGTAGAGAAATTACCACTGAAGCGTGTCCTTAAGGTTTATGGGTCACAGAGCCAGAGTGGAGTGGGGACATGGAAGGGCCTTTGCTCCTAAATCTCCCTTTTCATGTGTCCAGAGACCTCACAAGTATGTGTGTCTCCCAGCCCACAGGCCTAACCTCTGGCTCTCTTCCCCTTTCTCTGCCAGACGCTTTCCCACCTCTGAGATGGAGTAGAGTGTGTACAGGGGCCACTTCATGCCCTGAAAGTGGTCTCAAGCTCTGGGCAGAGATCACCTGGGTTCCAGGATCCAGTGCATATAGAAGGAGAGGGAGGCTCAGGCACTAGGTTGGCACGTTGGGATTCCTTTCCTAGTGGCAAGGGTGGCAAGATGAGGGGTGGGAAACAGGCCCTTTAAAGCAGAAGCCCTCCCTGGAACTGGGGCTCCAGTTTCTCTTAAGAATGATACTGCTTACACATAGGCCCCCTCCTGACACCCTCTCCTAGCAACCCTACTCACAGTAATTCTGTTAACAGATGTCCCCACACAGGGGATCTCCTGATGTCTAACTCACCCAGGCTGAGGCAACTGATGAGGCGGGTGGTGATAAGAAAACAGGAAGAGAATGGATGAAGCAGGCTGGATTTTGGTGGGTCCAGGGAGTTAGTTGTATTACACTAATTTTTCTTTTTCTGGAGGGTCATGGTTCCAAGCTAGCCCAGAGAACAGAAAAGTCTAAGAGAGTTTATCCCAGAAGAAGCTGGGTGTGATGGTAAGCGCCTGCCATTCCAGCTACAATGGGAGTATAAAATAGGTGAACTACTTTCCAGTCATAGACAGGGAAAGATGCTATCCCTCAAATAACTAGTGCCCCAAAGGGTTGGAAATGTGACTCAGTCGTAGAGTACCTGCCTTGCAAGTGGAAAGACTTCCCTTATAGTACCTGCCTCCCCTCAAACAAGAAGAGACAAATGAAGAGAGGAAGCAAAGGTGTCCCCAACAATTAAACGCAGAAGTTGGAATTCAAACCTTTGTCTGACTCCACAATTCAAGGCTGTGACTACCACAATGTAGGAAGGTGTGAAAAATTCCTTTACACAGTGGCCATTTTCTACTTTTCCAACTCTCCCCGCTGCCTACATCCAGGCCTGTAGCCTAATTGGTGTATGCAGCCCTTCTAAATGTTGCCCATGCTGCCAAAGCCTTGGCCCATTGAAGCAACTTCCTTGAGGGAGTCCTAGCCTTTCATTGACGCCCTCAGCCTCCATGACTCTTTCTAGGGAGGGGGCTCATTCAGGTATCTCCTCCTCAGGCCTTTCCAGTGCCCTCCCACCCTAGTCATTCTGCCTCCCAGAATTCTTGTATCACTCTGTTCTTTCTGCACATTCTTATGTCTTCTTTCTTTGTAATATATATATATATATATATATATATATATATATATATATATGAGATGTACAGAAGGGTTCCAATTGTATAGGTCAGTTACTGGAAGTGTGTGGATTTTCTTACCCAGGCTGACTTTGAACCATGTTCCTCACATATCAGCCTCTTGAAGAGCTAGGAATACAGGTGTGAGTCATCAGCTCCTGGCTAGCAAAAGCTTTTTGAGCTCTTGGATCTGGGAGAGAGATTAAAGAAGAAATCCTCTTTATCTTAAATAAAACTTTTTTTTCATATTTTTTTTTCAATTTCACTTTACTCTAAAAAATGAACAGAACTCATCTGCAGAGATGAAAATCTGAAAGCCTTAAGGAATGGTAATTTGCTAATGCTAAAAATAGGCCATATCTTATGCGTTTCCATCCATCTGCCAAGCAAGATACCTTGTCAGAACCTTCCCATGCTGTTGGTTGCAGGTTTTGCTCAGGATAAAGTTGCTTTGTCTCCATCAAACTTGCTTGCAGACCAGAGGCAAAAGGACGATGGCTGCGTTCTATTGTGCATAGCCAACCTTCCACACACCTCTGCAACCACACAGTTATGGTCTTTGCCTTTGCAGTCTTAGGTATGCAAGAGGAGCAAAATGTAATTATGCACATTGTTCTTTCATTACTATTGGGATAAAGACTAAAAGGCAAAAGCATGAAATATTATGAACATTTATAAAAGCGAGCATTATGATCCAAGAGACCTGAAATAAAATATGGTGAGAAGCTCAGATTCACATCCTTCCTGGAAATGCTTCTAAAATGAGAAGATGTCATTTAACTTTTACAATGACTACTACTACAAGCAGGTGTCAGGGGAATTGGTTAAAAGTAATGACCTCGTATAAGCACCTGTGGCTGATGTCCGTAAGCCAGGACATTTCAGTCAGACTGAAATGTGAGGATGGAGGTTGGAAGCCACCCTGGGAAGGAAGTCTGTGTGATTTTTATCTCCAATTAGCCAGCAAAAAACTGGAAGTTTTAAAAGTATGGCTTAAGGGGCCGGGAGTTTGGCCTAGTGGTAGCGTGCTTGCCTAGCATGCACGAAGACCCGGGTTCGATTCCTTGGTACCACATACATAGAAAAAAAGCCAAAAATGGTGCTGAGGCTCAAGTGGTAGAGCTCTAGCCTTGAGAAAGTCCAAGGACAGTGCTCAGGCCTTGAGCTTAAGCCCAGGACTGGCAAAAAAAAGTGTGGCTTAAATGGTAGAGCACCAGCCTTGAGTGAAAAAGCTAAGATCTTGAGTTCAGGCCTTAATACTGGCATATGGGTACATGCGCTCCCCCCTCTTTCTCTCTCTCTCTCTCTCTCTCTCTCTCTCTCTCTCTCTCTCTCTCTCTCTCTCACACATACACACACACACATACACACACACACACACACAGAGAAGGAAGAAGAATATGAAGAGAGAAGAATAAGTAGAAGGAGGAAGAGAGGGAGAAGAAGAAGAGGAAGAGGAAGAAGAAGAAGAAGCAGAAGAGGAGGAGGAGGAGGAAGAAGAAGAAGAAGGGGAGGAGGAGGACAACAAGGAGAAGAGATGATTTATAGCTTTGTTTGAAAGACAGCAAGTCAAAATTCACACATTATTTTCAAAGCACAACTACTATCACTCAACACACGGTTTATCTCTGGCTGATTTACAGATTTGAGCAAGGGTAAATAATTCACAGGCTGAGCTGAACAAGGACGAAATACTCTTTCTAATAATTCACATTAGATTGTATTCATATACCTAATTTGGTGTTTTCTTTTGAACTTTTTTTTATCATAGGAGTCATTAACATAGATCAGTCCTGGATTCAGTGGTGAAAGGTTGGTAATTAGATTACAATCAATAGTAATAGTAAATCTAAATGAGAAGTACCAGTTGGGAAATTAGGCTTGCACAATTTTGAATCTCCTTTTTGCCTTTGGTTATCTTCCAAAGAAGTCCTTGCATTTATGACTGGGACAACTTGAACTGTTATCCTCCTCTTCATTTTTCTTGTGTAGTTGATGTATATCATAACACCCAAATTTTTATTCATTGAGATTAATGTCTCTTGAAGTTGTTGCTTACTCTGGCCTTAAACTTTGATCCTCCTTGGTGGCTAGAATTACAGTTGTGAGCTACGGTACCCAGCTTCTCTAGATACATTCTAATGAAAACATTGGCTGAGAACTTTGGCTTACAGAGATACCTTTTACTACGCATGTAGAAATACCTATGTCATAGGAATTGTTTGGCCAAAGGGTCCAATGCATTTGAATTTTAGATAAATATTTCCAAATCACCAGCAATGTGAGGCAGTTTATCTACTTACAACAATAATGAAATGTAGAGTCACTCTTGAATAACTGATATCTTGAGGCTATTTGTTTTGCTTCCCCCCCAATTGAGTACTTCACTCATTTTAAATTTAAAGTGGTTGTTTAATTTCTTGTTCTTTTTCTGTGGAAATGTCTTTTTCTATGTTACAGTATATATATATATACATATATATATAAAGATAGCTTATATATACACATACAGTTATTTAGTGGCATTTTCATTGGTTTTACAATACATCACTGATGGCTCTTTTTGTGTGTGTGTGGGTCATGGGGCTTGAGCTGTCCCTAAGCTCTTCAGTTCAAGGCTATTGCCCTACCTCTGGGTCTGGGCATTGTCCCTGAGCTCTTCAGCTCAAGGATACTGGCCCTACCCTTAAACCAAGCCCCACTTCCCTTTTTTCTAGAGGTTCATTGGAGATAAGAGTCTCAGGCCCTTTTGTGCTTGGACTGGCTTTGAACCTTGATCCTCAGATCTCAGTCTTCTGTGTAGCTAGGATTTCAGGCGTGAGCCACAGCACCTACTATCACTGATGGATCTTGAATGGGGTGTCATTTTATCACTGCAATCCAAAAGAAATACAATGCCAGCCATGTACCATATTTTCCTTTTTCCAGGTAATACTGTTTCACATGAGTGTTATTTTTCTGTAGTACAATTGTTCTTCTAGTTTCTTTGCTCTACAGGGAGCACATTTCTTTTTGATCCTCCTGTAATGAATTCAGTGTCCTATGTTGTTTGGGGATATTTCTGTGGATGGGCCAGGGTCAGGGTACCTTTCTAGCCTCATTGCTTAAAAGCTCCCACTCCACTACAACATTCCCAGCATGTTCCAATCCAATCTGGGCGCCTGGATCCCCCTCCCCCACCCCCCCACATACACACACACACACACACACACACACACACACACACACACACACACACGCACACACACAGAGTTCTGTTCCTGGGGATTGAATGCAGGACCTGGGTTCTGTCCCTGGGGTTTTTATTTTTACTCCAGGCTAGTACTCTACCATTTGAGCCACAACTCCACTATGGTTTTCTGGTGGCTAGTTGGGGATAACAGACTTTCCTGAGGACATTGGCTTTGAACAATGATCTCAAATTTCAGCTTTGTGGGTAACTAGTATTACAGTTGTGAGCCATGAGCATTGGCTGGCAATAAACCCTTTCTAAAAAAATTAAGGTTATTTAAAGCTTAAATTTAACACATAATTTATTAGCTTATTTATTTGTATTATTTATTTTTGTGGTTCGGGGATATGAATCAGGGCCTTGTACTTGGTCGGCAGGTACTCTACCAACCTGCCAATGCATCTATTAAGATGTTAAAACCCAAAACAATTGCAAGGCTTTGGAGCAACAAGAACCTTATATCACTCATTATTCATGAGTATGAAAATGGTACCACCTTAGGAAGCAACTGAATGGTTTCTAACCAAACCAAACAACCCAAAATGATCCTTCTTGCTCTCTACTTATCTTAGTGAGTTAAAAACTAGGTCCGCACAGAAACAGGTGTGTGAACATTTCTCTATGTGAGTTAGATTCGAAATTGTAAAAAAAAAATACAATAGGAAGCAACTAAGATGTCTTTCAGTAGGCAAATAGATAAACTGTGGTACAGCCAGATAATGCAATATGATTCAGTGCTAGGATGAAATGAGCAACCAAGCCAGGGAGAGGCATAGAAGAACTTTAAAAACATATTGCTAAGTGAAAAAAGCCAATGAAAGAAGGCTGCAAACTTTGAATGTAGGCTATGTGACATTCTACAAAAGGCAAAACTGTAAAACAGTGAATAGTCACTGTTCATGAGGAAGCATGGGAGGCACAGATAGAGGATTCAATGGAGCAGGTGGGCTTTGAGGGCAGTAAAAGTCTTCTATACCATCCAGTAAGGTAGACAAATGTCACTAGATGTTATCAACACCCACAGGTGTACCACATTAGACTGACTTCGAATGTAAGTGGGTTTGGTAATCTATGGACATTTGTTATTGATGTATCAATATTTGTTAATTGTAATATATCAATATTGATTCCGTACCTAAAGCTGTGGAATTGCATCCATTTTTATGCATTCATAGTAGGAAAATGATTCTCTATCTCTTTTACAGAAGCTTTCAGGGGTGAGAAATATACCCATGACAAGAATAATATCTCACAGCCCCTGTTAATCTCTGAGACACCATGTGAAAAGCATTCTGCTTAGCAGACCACATACACTTGTTTCTGGAATTGCCAAAGAGGGCTCAGGGCCAGGCAGGGAAGATGAAGAGAACTCTCACTGTAAATAAGGCAAGGAAACTCAATGCAGGGGGAGGAGAGAAAGGTGCTCTGGCATGTAAGAGTGAGTCCTCCCAATGGAGCACAAGGTGATTTTAAGTGTAGGACAGGGTATAGAGTTGGGTATTTGCTTGATTTTGGTATTGGAAGAAACAGAGAAACAGAAACAGGAACAGAGAGATAAATACAATGAAAGTCAAAGAAATACACATAGAAACATAGAGAAAAACAGAGAAACAGAAACACTCAGAGAAACAGAGAATTAGACACATACAAAAAAACACAAACAAAGAGTGGATAAAAGAAACAGAGAGAGAAAAGATACAGAGACATAAACACATGCTGAGAGAAAACAGAAACACATAGAGAAAGAGCAAGACAGAGAAATCTTAGAGAGGGAGGCAAATACAGAGAGAGAAGAAAGCTGAAGGCCTGCCCCACATCTTTTTTTTTGCTTTATTTTTTTATTGTAATTAGTAAAAGGGTTACATGATATTTGCCAGATAGAAGGTGCATTAATTCACATGTCTTGATACCCCCCCACACCCCCCACCCGTCTTGGTTTTCCCCCCTTCCCTATCAAATTTCAAATATTCAAATACAAATAAATTCAATATGGACCTCCAGGATAGTGAAACAAAAGCCATATAATGAATGATTGTTGTCCTTAATGTACTATGTTGTCTCTCATCTCCTTTGCTGTCCCTTGGTTATCTCATATTGGTATAGTATCTCACTTTGTTATCTGCCCCACATCTTTGAACCAGGTTTTACCTTCCAAGTTTCTACCACCTCCTAATCACCCATTGAATTATGAATCCATCAGTGAGTGAATCCACTGATAAGGACATATCCTTATACAAATGTTTCATATAGGCCATTTGAAGATTCTGGAGAAATTATTTATGCATCTGAGTCACTTTTCTTTCCGTAAATAGGGATGGATACAAAGGGGGTATAAGAACAGATTGATACCTAAATATGAAATCTCTAGGATGCGTGAGGCTGTTTACTAGTGCTGGCACCGTTTTTTCTCAGGTGTTAATGGACGTTGCCAAACCTTTCTTTTCATGAAGGCTGAAAATAAGAATGATCAGAGGAAATGTACCCATTCATCTGGTAGAATAGCAAGGTTTATTTACTTAACACATGGAGATTCATGATAGGTCATGAGGGGGTAGTGACATTGTAACACCACATCCTTGGTGTCCTCAAGGGACTTCTGGTGTTGTAGATACTATGTAGATATGACGATGGGTATGTAAAAAGGTCACTAACAGACATTCTGGGAGTGTGTAAGAAAAGTAAGGTGGCTGGACTGGGCTTAGTTGTGGACCAAATGGCAGCTCCATTTACTGAGGGCTCTCAAAGAAACTCGGCTGTGATCATCCCATAATAACCCTGCTGAGAACACAGGCTTAGGCTTATTTTTCAAGTTCGGGAATTGAGGCTCCGAGGAGTGCATCTGAGATCACGTAGTTGGTCAGTGATGTTGTAAGAACTTTAGTTTTATCTAACTTCTCTTGTGGTTTTTTTTCTCATCCCATACAGATTTGAGATATCAAGGAGAAATCTTAATTCCATACAACATGAGTACTTTTTTTTTCCTTCGTGGAGGTGATGGAGAGGGCGAAACCATTCTTCATGAGAAGAAAGACAATCTAGTCTTACTTCTCTGTGTACAATTTTTACCAAGGCACAATGCAAAAACCATTAAACGACTAGCCATATAGTGCCTTATATACAATGTAGGGACAATCTCAGGGTCATGTGGGAATGCCACTGATTCATTAAAAAAAACTGAGGTGACTTGTATTTGGTTTAGTCACCTGAGTTAATCACAACATGGGCTCTGCCACTGTCTATGTTTCCATGGCCCCAGGAACAATAATTCTTCTCATGTGTCCTCTTTACATCTTAGGCTTCTATGGAAAGGTTTTTGTTTGTTTTGTTTTAAGGAATCTTCTCTTTTTTCTTGTTGCTTTGTCCAGAATCCAGGGACAAAGAGTCACTGGGCAGTTTGGAGCATTTCCAGGAATGCTGACCTTCTCTGAAGGGGTTGTTCTGAAGAGGGAAAAAAATGTATGCTTGTTTTTCAAAAATAACTCCTCTGGGAGGCCATCCTCGGCTTCATTTTTGCACAGTTAGGGAAATTTTATTCTCAGATAAGGGATATGAGAATAGTTGGCTCTGATTGTCTGAGACTTCACAAGGACGAATGTCCAAAATGTCCAGAACCCAGTCACCTCCGTCAGCCAGGGGCCAAGGCTCCCTTGTTTGTACCAGCATCGCTTTTCCTGCATTCATGGCCTATTGATCTAAATCTTATGCCTCTTTCTAAGGTGGAAGGACCTATGGGACAGTCTATTGGGAATTAATATGTAGTATAATATTTTTTGATTCACTAATGTATTAGTTGTTCATTCATTACTGTATGTAAATATTTCTACTCTTAAGATACATTTGCTATGTCGTATCAATGAATTGTGGAGATGATGCTGGCTTTCTTTGTTTTATGCCTCTGAAGACAGGAAAGCAGGGTTTCTAATGATTTAATTACTTTGATGAATGTTATTTCTACTTGCCATTAGGTGGATGGAATTCATTTACCAGGGACACAAGTATAAAGCAGTTCTTCCTTCCTTCCTTCCTTCCCTTCTTTTTTCTTTCCTTCTCTTTCTTCCTCCTTTCCTTCCCTTCTTTCATTTTTCTCTCTCTTTCCCTCTCTCTCTCCTTCCTTTCTTCCTTTCTTTTCTCTTTCCTTCCTTCCTCTGTCCCCTTCCCCTTTCTTCCCTTCTTTTCTCTTTCCTTCCCTTCCCTTCCCTCCCCTCTTTTTGTGCCAGTTCTGGGGCTTGAACTAAGAGCTTGAACTCTACTCTTTAACTTTTTCACTCAAGGTTGGTACTCTACCACTTGAACCACAGCTTCATTTCTGTCTTTTGGGTGGTTAATTTGAGTCTCATGGACTTTCCTGCCTGGCTGGATTGAAACTGCAATCCTCAATTCTCAGCCTCCAGAGTAACTAGGATTACAGGTGTGAGCCATCAAAGCCTGGTTAATTTTCTGTCTCAACTCTCTCCAGGGTCTGTATAAGGTCAGAGAAGAATGCTGGAAGCCCCCAGCTCATGCCTATAATCCTAACTATTCAGGAGGCTGACATTAGATGATTAAGTTTTAAAGTTAAAGTCCATGAGACTCTTATCTCCGGTTAACCGCCAAGCTCGAAGTGGAGCTATGGCTCAAGTAGTAGACCACTAGCCTTGAATAGAAAAATTTTAAAAAGCTTAGGGACAAGGCCCAGGCCCTGAATTCAAGCCTCAGTTCTGGCACAGTACAGCAAAACAACAAGATCAGGGGAGAAATGGATACAAAAAAATCAGTGTTGCTGGTCCCAGTATAGAACTGGAATTGATCTCCTTCCATTCTCTACCTGGGGATAAATTCCTCTTTCTGGTAAAGGTGCTTCCTCAGGCTGGTGTGGCGTTCTGAATCTGCAGTTGGTCTGGGGATCTTTCTCAGCTTCCACATCCCAGCCAGGCAAATAGTAGTAGCCTGTAGTGCTTCTTTATCAATGAGAGTGTTGTACCTAATTTAGAACACAATGCATCCTCAGGTAGGGTGGTGATATAAAGCCTATGGAGATAATGCCAGGAACATTGTTATCTATGATATATCATGTGGAAGGAGAGACTATAGTTATGTACAAAGGGAGGAAAGGGAGATTCTCTACTCATTTATCAAATCTCATGTTATTCAGAATACCAAGGTAAAGCTGAATGAGTATGAGGAGAATCTCCAGGCAAAAGTGGAATATGAAGTTGCTAGTTTCTGTCTCCAATGCTCTAGCTTTGAGCTGTTATTTAATATCTAAGTTGAATCTGACAGGACAACTGCGTGTGTGTGCATGTAGGTTCTGGGGCTTGAACTCAGAGCCTGGGTGATGTCCTCAGCTTTGTGTGTGTGTGCGTGTGTGTGTGTGTGTGTGTGTGTGTGTGCAAAGCTGGCACTCTGCTACTTGAGCCATGGCTCTACTTCCAGCTTTTTTTTCATATATTTATTATTGTAATTAATAGAAGGGTTACATGATATTTGCCAGATAGATGGTGCATTAATTCCCATACATTGATTCCCTTTCACATGTCCAGCTTTTTTTTTTGGTGGTTAATCGGAGGAAAAAATGTTATGGACTATCTTCTCTAGACTGGCTTCTAATCTTGATCCTCCAATCTCAGCCTTCTAAGTAGCTAGGGTCACGGGTATGAGCATCTGGTGCCTGATTGGGCAACTGCTTTTTAATTAAATCTTCTCCTGGATTTTTGTCACTATACTTTCTTGGTTCCTTCATCTCTATCTAAAGCACCTCAGATTCCTTTGGTAGGCCCTCCATTTAAAAACCTCCAAGATTGGAGGCTTAGTTACAGCATGTCTGCTTAGCACACATGAGTGTGAGTTAAAGCTCCAGAGGTGCAAAAACCATCAAAGAAAATATTGTTCTTTAAAAATTTGGTCAAGAGCCGGGTGCCAGTGGCTCATGCCTATAATCCTATCTACTGAGGAGGCTGAGATTTGAGGATCCTGATTTGAAGCCAGTCCAGACAGGGAAGTCTGTGAGAATCTTATCTCCAATAAACTACTCAGCCAAAGCTGGAATTAGCACTGTGGCTCAAGTGGTAAACTGCTAGGCTTGAACACAAAGAGGCTCAAGGACAGTACCTAGACCCTGAGTTCAAGCCCCAAGACTGGCAGAAAATGTTTTCGATTTTTCTCTATACTCTTCCTCTAGACTGCATTATTTATCTGTATGGTTTAATAAACTATGATTATAAAATTATCCTCTAAATTCTCATATTCATTTGAGTTCCAGACATTTCCAGATGTTTACCAAATTAAGATCTAAACTCAGCCATGTACTAGTGGATCAGGCCTGTAATCCTAGCTACTTAGAAGGCTGAGATCTGAGAATCAGCAATTGGAATCCAGCTCGGGACAGGTAAGTCCAAAAGTGTCTTATCTCCAATAACCACTAAAGAGCCAGAAGTGTATCTGTGGAGCTTTTAGTGAAAAAGCTCAGGGACCCAGACCCTGAATTCAAGCCCTATTACCAACACAAAAAGAAAAACAAAGATCTTAACCTTCGCCTTTTTACTTCTGAAACTTGTTTCACTTCTGCACCACTCTTCTGTATCTCAACACATAGCACAGCTATCCCTATGATTGACCCTCCTGCTACAAGTGTGAGTGCTATCCACCATTCTTGCTTCCCATTTCCTTACCTCTGCGGCTATCATATCAAGTCCCTTCAACTCTACAGCAATCTATCTGCCATCCATCAGCCTCTCCTCCAGCGTCATCAGCTTAGTTTATGCCACTGTTGACTCTTTGTCCTGTGACAGCATCTTAAACAATCTCTGCCACCACCTTCGCTCCCTTCTCTACCTGCCAATAAAATGACCTAGGAATCAAGGGCAATGCTATAGAATGAATACTGTGGCATGAAAGCTTCTGGGCTTGAATCCTGTCTCTCTAATCACATGAATTTAGGCATCTTTTTTTCATTTTCTGTTCTGGAATGGATTTGGTATTAAATGATGCTAAGAACAATTATATAATTACTACAATGATTGGATAAATCTGATTAAGTGAAACTTTTTTTTTTGAAGGCGAGTGCTCTCCTACCTGACCCACTCCCCTTGTCTTTTTTTTTTTTTGCCAGTCCTGGGGCGTGAGCTCAGGGCCTGACCACTGTCCTTGGACCTTCTCAAGGCTAGAGCTCTACCATTTGAGTCGCAGCAGCACTTCCGGATTTTTTCTATATATGGGGTCCTGAAGAATCGAACCTGGGTCTTCCTGTATGCTAGGCAAGCACTTTACCACTAGCTAAACTCATGGGCCTCCCCCTGTCTGTTTTTTAAAATTATTTTTTTCACATAGTGGAAAAAAGCTCCTGCTAACTTTGTCCAGGCTGGCCACGATCCTGCTGCTTTTAGAGAAGCTGGAGTTACAGCTTTGCGCTATTAGGCCTGGCTGCTAAATAGATTTATGTTTGGGTGTTACTTGGGTTCCAGCTCAGGACCTTGTGCTGATAGGCAGGTGCTCTAGCCTCCCCAAACACTTCGAAGTGACTAGGATAAATAACAGAATAGTCCCTGACACAGAAAACTCTTCCCGTGGAAGATTTCAGCAAAGTGTATTCTTCCGTGGTGTTCACAGTGGGGGGTTCGGGAAGGTCTTGCTTAGGACAAATACTCAAAAGAGAAAGAACAGGATGGAAGGAACCCAGGAAGGGAAGGGAGGACAGCAAGCCCTCAAGTGGGGAGACCAGGGAGAGACAACTCTTGTTCTATGAAGATGATGCCAATTGAAGCAGAGACAGAAACCCCTGAATTGCAGTGAAAAGATTTGGAGAATGATTGAGGAAGCACATGATTCTCTAGATCGAGACAGAAGTCTATCATTTGACGACTTACCTTAGAAAGCTTTGGGTGCTGAATATATCAAGGCAACTTCCTCCTTCTCTGGGAAGAGAGGGTAAAATGGGGCACATGGGCAAGTAAGTGTGTAGGTGGGAGCTCTTCCTGTCTCTAGGACATTGTACCTGGTTCATTTTATTTAGTGACTTTTAGTTTCATCCATGTTGTCACAACTGGAGACGCATGTTTTGAACAGTTCAATAATATGAGATAATAGTCACAAAATACCTCACAATTATCACATAATATCCACTAAATATTGTCTAATTATACTAACCTCAGAAATAATAATTATGGTGGTATTAGCTTATTCAATGTCTCATAAAAAGTACTGCTGAAATTTGAACCTAGGAATCCTTGATGATTTCATAAGCAAATTAACATGTACAAATGATACTATTATCCATTTTTAATTAATCAATTAGTTTTTATTGTCAGTCATGGGTTTTTGAATCCTTGATGATTTCATAAGTAAATTAACATGTACAAATGATACTATCATTATCCATTTTTAATTAACCAATTAATTTTTATTGTCAGTCATGGGTTTTGAACTTTGGGCCTACGCACTCTCCCTGAGATCTTCAGTTCAAGGCTAGAACTCTACCACTTGAGCCACAGCAGTTTTCTGGTGTTTAATTGGAATGAGTTTTTTGGACTTTGAACCAGCCTGAGATCCTCAAATCTCAGCCTCCCTAGTAGCTAGGATTCCAGGTGTGAGCTACTGGCACCAGGTTTCACTTTTATTATATAGGAATATACTTACATGAAAAGTTTGACAGAGAAAACTCAGATTCATATTTCCAGTTCTGCCATTCCAATACAGGGTAATAGGTATCATGTATGGATTTAGATTTACACATTTTGCTGTACAAAGCACTGTTGATGCTTAGCTTTTCTCCTTACTTTCTGTTATTTTCTTTTTTTTTTCCCCAGTCCTGGGCTTGGGCTCAGGGCTTGAGCACTGTCCCTGGGTTTTCTCAAGGCTAGGGCTCCACCACTTGAGCCACAGTACCACTTCTGGCTTCTTGCTACGTATGTGGTACCAAGGAATCGAACCCGGGTCTTCGTGCATGCTAGGCAAGCACTCTACCACTAGGCCAAACTCCCGGCCCCCCTCCTTACTTTCTGACACCTATATTCTTTCAGAGAAGAAGCAAAATAGCTTTCCATTGCTTTCTTTAATGACTTTAAATTATTCAGATGCTACATCTATTTATTTTAAAATAAATTATGATGGATTAGTCATAACTAAGAGAAAAGACAAGTTTATAATTATAAACAAAAATAGCAAGAATGTTAATAGTTTGGGGTATAACAAAACCTAAAACTTCTTTGAACAGAAGCCTAACATTAATTTATTTAGTGGAATTGAATGTAGTGTCATGGTGAATAATTCTTCCTTTTCAATCTGATCTTTAATTAGAACTGTATTTTCACAATAGCTATTGGGGAGGTGCTGATCATTATCTCCCCTTTTGCACTCATTATCAATGTACCTGAAAATTCACTGAACACCTTCCCCAACTCTTCATGTTCCCTCCACCCCATCTCTTAGCATTGATGGCAAAACAGCTGTGTCCATTTAGACTGACCCGCAAATTTTAATGATTAGACCATTAGGATTCCAATTACAGGTTTCATTAAAATGTGCTTTTGCTATTCTCTCCATTTGCTGAGTTTCTAAGCCTCCGATTAAACATTATATCTTCAACTCATCAAAGACAGCAAGAGCAGTCCTGAAATCTTCAAGAAAGAAGCAAGCATTTAATGAGCATTATGTAAGAGTTACCTGAGTTTTGGATGCCGTCCTTCAACAATTTTTTCTTTGTTGTATTTCACAACAGTTTCCTATTTAATTATCTTGTCTACATTTTCTGTATCTCCAATTCATCCTCCATACAGCCATCAGAAGTCCTTCTTTAAATAAATACACAGTTAACCATATTATTCTCCTGCTCTTTCCCATTGCTCTCAGGATGAGTCAGAATCTGCTATGGCCTGTGGGGTCCTTTAGGGCCCCGTTCTGCCCATTCCCCCAATCTTATGCCTCTGTGTCATATTATCCATTTAGCCACATGTACAATCTGATGATCCTGAAGTGTGCCACTTTTATTATTATTATATTATTATTATTATTATTGTGTGTGTGTTGGTACTGGGGCTTGAACTTAAAGCCCAGATGCTGTATCTAAGCTTTTTTTTTTTTTGCTCCAGGCTGGCAGTCTACCATTTCATCCACAGTTCCACTTCTTGGTGGCTTGTGGTGGTTACTTGGAGATAAGAGTCTCAAGGACGGGGTGGTGAGGGGAGGAAAATGGGGACAAAAACATGAGAAAGGGTGGCAATGTTTGCGAAGTAATGCATCTTCTATCTGGTGAGTATAATATAACCCTTCTATTAATCACAATAAAAATATTTTTTTAAAAATGAGTCTCGAGGACTTACCTACCAGAGCTGGCTTGGAATGGGAGGCCTCGGATGTCAGCTTCCTGAGTAGCTAGGGTTAGAGGTATAAGCAACTGTTACTCAGCTGCCATCATCATCATCGCTAGTGTTATCATTTTTAATACCATTTTGTCCTTGCCTATAATGTCCTTTCTTCTGAAGCAGCTTTTGTAAGTCAGCCTGGCAATGCTTCACAACACACATTAGGATGCTGTATTCAATTAATCCTATTTTTTTTTTTTTGCCTGTCCTGGGCTTGAGCTCAGGGCCTGAGCACTGTCCTTGGACTTTCTCAAGGCTAGAGCTCTACCACTTGAGCCTCAGCACCACTTCCAGCTTTTTTCTATGTATGTGGTACCGAGGAATCGAACCTGGGTCTTCATGCATGCTAGGCAAGCACTTTAACCACTAGGCCAAACTCCCGGCCCCTAATCCTATTTTTTTAACCCCTTGGACTCCCAATTAGACAACTTTGCTGGGATCCCTTTTGCTAACTTACAGAAGGGCTAGTGACTGGATTCTGATGTAGGAATGTGAGCAAAATAGACATAGATCATCTTTACCCTTGATCTTAAAGCCTATACAATCCTCCGTTTCCTCTGCTTTCTCTTCTGGCTAGGTGTGAAGGAGCTGGTGAGGATCATAAGGTCCTGTGGGAGAATTTTCTTCTTCCTTTCGATTTGGAGACGGTTCACCCTTTGGGTCATCTGAGTGGCAACACCATGTTGACACCTGCATGGGCAGGAAGTAAAACTTTATTGTAAGTCCCTGAAATCGGTGCTTTGTTGCAGGGGATAGCATATAAGGATGCATTCACCTCCATAGCTGACCCTTCCTTCCAAGGGCCACACTGACAAAGTGACATATGAATAAAAACATTCTTCTTTTCAGGCCCAGACTGGTTTTGTGGTGTAAATTAAAAAAAGAAAATCTTTTTCTTCTTAAAATTCACATTCTGATGGGCAAAACAGACAATAGATTCTTAATGAAACTATAACATATATTTCCTAGTGAAAAGTGTCATGAAGGAAACACTGAGTAAGGGTTTGGCAAATGCAAGCTATGGGTCTTGCTTATAATGTGGCAGGGAAGGAAGGCCGTGCTGAGGATGCTTCATTAAGTAGAAGGTGGATGGGCAGAGCAATGAGACACAACCATTTGGGGAACAGGCAGAGGAATAGAAAGAGTTAAAGACCGGATTCAGGCAACAGATGGCTGTTGGCATCAGGAGTATCAGTCACACAAGAAAGAGCCAGAAGACCAATATGACAGGACTGTAGTAAACGAGGAGCCAGACAAGGATTTAAGTTGTAGAGGTCAAGAGCAGCTCTGGAATGCCTGGAAATTTCTTGAATGGAAGAGGAACTCCCTGGGGTATTGTGAGCAACACAGTGCCATTTGTGTGTGTGTGTGTGTGTGTGTGTGTGTGAGAGAGAGAGAGAGAGAGAGAGAGCACAGTCCTGGGCACTAGGCAGTTGAGCATTTTTACCCAAGGCTAGTGTTCTACTACATGAGCTACAACACCACTTCTGCCTTTTTCTGAGTAGTTTATTGGTGGTAAGGATCTCAGGAGTAGCGAGCATTATAAGCATGAGCCAGAGTGAGTACCTGGCCTTTGTAACATTTTAAATAACCACTCTGGTTATTTGTACATAGAACAATCTGGGCAGGAATATTATAAACTGAAGACATTCTGCCCAACATGTCTGTGTGCCGTGTGCCTCACTGATCCCCTGGTCTCACGTCTGGCTTCAGCAGATTGCCCTAATTTTCATTTGTGCTCTATGGTGACAGAAACCCTGATGGCTTCTATTTTCTCAGTGAAATAAGAAACAAGTCTTAGTTGGGAATGAGAGTGGGAGTGTTGGTGGGAGGAAAGAGGGGACTGGTTGGATCTGAGTGGGAGAGGAAATTCTCTAGGGTTTTTATTTTATATGAGGTAAAATGAGATGAGGGCAGAACTAATCACGTATCCAGGGCTATGAGCAGGTGGCAGTCTTCCCTTTCCCCGAGTGTAGACCAGTGGGACAAACAGTGAGCAACACATGAAGCTGACAGCTGTGTCTTAATCATGCAACCATTTATTAATTAACACAATTTATTGATGATTATTATAAATCGAGAGACTGGGATGCAGACCTTGCTCACTTGTAACTCTGCTAGCAGGAGAAAAATGATGATGGGATCTCAAGAAGGCTCACTGCATATTTGGCCTGTTGACGGTTAGTGACAGCTGAGCTGAGGCTTGAAGACTTAGCAGGTGAGTCCAGATAGAGGCAGGGTTATTCATGTAGAGCTGGGGTAGGGGTGGGGGTTAGGAGCTGAAGTCAAAATCATAAGCACCCTACACCACACAATAGCTCTTATTCGGCTTAACTGAAGTAGGGAAAGAGCTAGACAGTGGTGGGATTGTAAAAGATCTTACCTAACTGCTGGTCATTTGTCTTTAGATGGCTTGCGGCTGGAGACACTTCCCATGTCTATTTCTGCTGAAGAAAGTATCAGCACACTGTTCAAGTCAGTCCAGTTTCCTTCATGACTGAAGACATCTGGGGATGGACTAATATCCCCAGGGAGGGAAGCTAGGGGGCACTGCCTTCCTGCCCAGCCTCCAGCTCTTTAAAGCCCAAGGCACCTCAATTTCAAGGAAGATATGTTGACTATATAGTATTTAGTGGAGTTTTGAGCTGGTGCCCTGGAACCTTCTAGAGAAGAGGATATGCTTTTTTTGGGACCAATTTTTATGCATTTAGTAATTATTATTTGGCTCAAAATTAGCTAGTGGATCTACCTGAATTCTGCCCTCAAGGATGTAACTTTATGTGAGGATAAAGATCATACTTGGGCCTAGTCTACTACCAGGCCCATGGCCTAGTGATAGAGTGCTTTCAGAGCTGGCTTCCTTGCTACCACATACACAGGAAAGCTGGAAGTGGTGCTGTGGCTCAAGTGGTAGAGCTCTAGCCTTGAGAAAGCCCAAGGACAGTGCCCAGGCCCTGAGTTCAAGCCCCAGGACTGGCAAAAAATAATCACACTTGAGGTTGGAGGCATGGCTCTGATCTTTATGCCAAAGAGCATAAAGGATCAGTTACTGAGTCTGAGTCCCAGTCTTGGACCAAAAAAAAATCATACTGCATTTTTCCACTCAAGAAAGAAGAAAAAAATATATTGAAGTTAATAATAATATAACAATTACCATTATAATAGTAAAATAATACTGATAACATAATAATCCACCCTGTCTGACCAGGATTTGAACTCAGGACCTTGTGCTTGCTCAGTTTGCTTGTTTGGCTGGTACTCTCCCATTGGGCTATGCCTCCAGCCAGGCTTTTTGCTAGTTATTGTGGAGATGTACTCTCTTGTACTTTTCCGCCCAGACTGGCTTTCAACCTTGATTCTCTAAATCTCAGCCTCCTGAGTAACAAGGATTACAGGTGTGAGCTTCTGGCTGCCAGCCTGAGAATCTATTTATTGTAGTCTGTTCGACAAAGCACTTAAGTGATTAGATCTATCACTATCTTCTTCTAAGCTTCTGTATGGGGGAAAATGTCTGTTCTTTGTTCTTCAGTGAGAATTCAAAGGAGAAAAATGATGTTACCTTTTCCCTTCCTTGGTGATAAAGTTAGGGATCCTACTGCTCAGTAATTGCCTCGGTAAAATGCTGCAGTTTTGATTTTCTCAATGCTTTTCTTCCTGGGGGAAAGCAGCATGAAGAGCTAGATTAATTTAATGATGACCTGTACCTGTTAGTCAGCAGGCTTCAACAAAATAAAGCGTTGGCCCCTGGAGCAGAGTGAGCTGGAGAGGTGTCTAGACATTCTTCACAACAGGAACATGTTGCTTTAAGACATAAATTTGCTTTTGAATGTATGAAGCACCACGTGAAGCAGGTTTATCTAACAGGGGGTCTGTCTACAGAGGCTGTGCACTTCCATGGCGACTTTCCTAATTTAGGCATCCAAATGCAGGATCAATCCTGAAGGAAATGAGAGGACTTCATGGCTATTGGCCATGGATGGAAGGTCAGTGAAAGCAGCTGAGATGGAGGGTGACCTTCCCAAGATCATACACCATGGAGAGCACCGAGAACCCTATTTGGTGGTAATGCTGACCTGATCCAGGCCACAGGGTAGGATAAGTCTGTAATAGATCATCAAAGTCCCACTCTCCACCAATGGATAGAAGGTGAATTAGGAGACAGACCTTTAGGGTGTGCAGGCCCTGGCCCAAAGGCACAGGGTAGACCAGTTGCTTTGTTTGCCTTCTCTTTTTTAGAGCACACTGCTATCTTTGTACACAGTTGATTGTTACCCAAATTTACTGAGCCCTCACTTCTCTGTGGAGGTAGAGAATGTGAACAATGTTCTTATAGTTTTGCCTTGGATCATAGCTTTACTATCCAATTTGAACAATTGCCATATTTTGTATTTCTAGTATTGTATTGAGACACATGCATTTTGGCCTAGCACTAGAAAGAAGATGGTTGTACTGTGTCCATAATATTAAAAGTAATCATTCACAATCTAGTAAGACATACAGATGCACTAAAATCTTTGATTTATGTCCAGGGGGTGGGGGTTGAACTCAGGGCCTATATTCTGTCCCTTAGCTTTTTCACTCAAGGCTGGTGCTCTACCACTGAAGCCATGGCTCTACTTCTGACTTTTGGTGGTTTCCTGGAGATAAGAGTCTCACAGACTTGTCTTTCCTGGCTGGCTTCAAATTGTGATCCTTCAACTTGAGCCTCCCAAGTAGCTAGGACTACAGGTGTGAACCACTGGTGCCCATGTTTTTCTAAATAAGCTTAACATATAAGACAAAAAGTACAGAATAAAAAAGTGACAAAGGAGAAAAAAAACAAGAACAAATAATATAAAACCTCCTGGAGTTCAATACACATAATTTTATAAGATCATATGCTGATAGTTATTGAGCCTTTATGATCTCCTCCTAAGCACAATAACTGTGTGAATGTCTAGAGTCCTGTATAATTTATCATGTCCAAGTGTATTTTTTGTCTTTTACCATCCAGTGTGTTTACTTGCAGATTTATAGACACTTTTTAGCTATAACTAATGAGGGAAACCTTGCAACCTATTTCTTTGGGTCTGCCTTCACTTAATACAGTAAAAAACTTTTACTGTCAACACATTTACCTTCCCCTCAGTCACAATTCTCAATCTGTTTCATCTCAGTGGAGAATATTTCTTATCTCAGATTCATGAAAATCACTGACAGCTGAATCAGTTTGTGGACCTCATGGCTTTACCATATGATCATGTATTAATTAATAATTAATTTATAATAGTATTAATACATATGGGTCAATTATTATGTGCTAGGATTGGGCTGACAGCATACATTAATTTAATTATCAGAATAGTTCTGTGAAGTAGTTTCTCCATGTAGTGTAACTCAAATCAGTTTTCTGATATTCTGAATTATTGGATTTTTTTTCAGTGTCATGAATTTTGCTTAATATATTTTGCTTAGTGTTGATCAAGATACATTGTACTCACAGGTTGACATGTTGAACTGAAGTAATTGTACAATTACTTTAAAAATCATAATTTAAAACATGCTTCTTTCAGATATGCCTTGAAGAAAACTTGTCTGAAGGATCAGTGTTCCTACTAATGTTCTTGGTTCCCAAAGAAGAAAAATGGAGACCGAAATGAACACTGTTTCTCTTGATTTCCACTGTAGACATATTGTCACTGCAAGGTGAATAGTCAGTACCTTTTCAGCATCTCTATTAGAAAAAGACATTGCCTTCTATTGGCTGGGGAAAGAAGGCTTGCTGTGTTCTTAAAAATGTCTAGCTGTGCATTTTATTAAAGCAAAATTTTTTTCTTTCTCAGAAGATCAGATAGAGGCACTGCTCTGACAGCAACTTTTCTACTCCCCTGAGTGTCCTCTGGGAAGTTTGCATTTTAAGTGTAAACATCCCCTCTCACATGAGAATTAAGGAATGCATTTAATGGCAGGGAGTCCTTTTCTTCTCCAGAAATAAGGTAAAGGCCAGCATCTCTGTTTTTAGGGTTGCACCAGCTTCCTCATCATGCAGGAAGTTGGCTTCCCCTTTCGATGAGCAAGGACAGTCTGTTCTCTTCCCTTTGGCATAAGCAGAACACTTGTCAGTAAGCTCGGGTAGAGGTCTGGATCCTCTTCAGGTTGGTTTTTGTATTATTTCCTATGGGAACATCATAAGCTTGAGACTGCCTGGGAATGTTCAGCCTTTTTAAGATGTCCTTGGAAAGAGTCAATCTAGTTATCCTGACACCTTCCGGAAACCCAGGGTCCACATTCTAGCATTCTTGGTCATTGGATCTAGCTTCATAGCACAGTCACTCAAACTTTTGGCACCTCAGCTTCTTCAGCTTCAGGAGGGTTAGAAGAGACATGGCAAAGTGTTGGATAAAATGTAAATTTGGGGGCCAGAAGCCTTGTCCGATTTGACCCTTCCAACAGCATTATGAGACAGGATGTAAGGTGACCCCATTTCACAAAGGAGTGGATGGAGCTGGGGATGTGGTAACTCACTGAGTTGTTTACTGTCATGGACATGGACATGGTAGAGACAATATTTCAGGCCAGGATAAACTGACCTTATCCTCCAAATGGGATCAATAGACCAGTGGGATCCTGCTGAAGTTGGAGATTCTGGAGTACACTCTAAACTGGCTACATTCAAATAGTCGCCTGTGGGATTTAGGACTCTCTTTTTTTTGTTGTTGTTTTGTTTTTCCAGTCCTGGGACTTGAACTCTGTGCCTAGACACTGTCCCTGAGCTCTCTTTGCTCAAGGCTGGCCCTTTACCACTTGAACCATAGTACCTCTTCCAGCTTTTTTCTGTAATTAAATTGAGATGAGAGTCTCACGGACTTTCCTGCCCTAGATGGCTTTGAAATGTGATCCTAAGATCTTAGCCTTCTGAGGAGCTAGAATTACAGGAGTGAGCCACCGGTGCCTGGCCAGGAATCTGTTTTAACCAGCTTTTTGGATATGTATATATGTAAATATATAATTTATATATATAAAAGACTAGTTTTATGGTTTATAGTATTGTTTTTACCATATAATGACTTTATCAGTGTCTGGAGAGTTGTATATCTGACTCTGGTTGGTTCTGATTGTCTCCTTGCCCCCTCACTGCTTTGGCAGCTCTCCACACTTCTGCAAGCTGTTTAAGCTTCCTCCTCCTTTGGGGCCACCAGGATCCCTTCCTGGGTTTCTATAGAATCGAACACAATGCTTATTAGGAATGTATATCTATAAATCCAGTGTATATGAGTGTGTGAGTGTGTGTGTGTGTGTGTGTGTGAGTGTGTGTGTGTGTGTGTGTGTGTGTGTGTGTGTGTGCCTGTCCTAGAGCTTGAACCTGGGGCCTGGATGCTGTCTTTGAGCTTTTTTTTTTTTTTTGCTCAAATCTAGTGCTCGACTACTTGACCCACAGCTCCATTTCTAGTTTTTTGTTTTTTTTTAAGATAAAAATCTCATGGACTTTCTTGCTGGGACTTACTTTGAACTGTAGTCCTCAGATTGCAGCCTACTGAGAATCTAGCCATCAGAATCAAGCCAATCCTTCTACGTTACAATTCCCAAACTGCCCAAAGCACTGAAGAGTCTTTTGAATATGAGACTATTTGCCAGTTAAATGCACAAGTTTCCATTCAGTCGTATCCAAGGTTCTTTGATAGACTTTATCTGCTCCAGGAAATTTCAAGGCTGTTAGTTACATGAATTAATAAGTGAACCCTGCATACTTATCTGTCTTCTGGAAAAAGGCCAAATTGTGTTTATGACCACCAGCGATAACACACATGCTGTAAATTGTAAACAATTTGGAGTGTTTCCAGAATGTTTTATAAGTCTTCAGGGGATCTTGAAAATTCTTCTAGGAGGGAAAAAGAAGTGGATTTTTTTCATGTGACGAATAATCAATTCTCATACCCATAGATACCATATCATCAATTTGATGAGCCCGAACTCCTTCCACTTGATTGCAAATAATACACTAGAATGGGATATGCTACATTCATAGAATGGCAAGAGGAAGAGAGTTCCATCCTTGCCTTTCCCTTTTCTGCTTGTGTATCTCTAATTATTTTACAAAATGTTTCAAAAGATATTTATTTCAAATTATTATTATTATCTATTTTAAAGTTATTTAAAAAGATAAAGATTCTTGGGAAAATTCAGAAAGCATAATAAAGTATAGGGAGAAAATAAAAATCCTTCACATTCTCACTAGTCAGCATTGACTACTAACATTTCAGTGTATAAATCTGGCTAGACTTTCTAGACATTTATGCCCAAATTTTCTGTTTTGCCAGAAGCGAAGTCCTGTGTTGTATGCCAGTTTCCTAGCCGAGTCTTTGTGTGTGTCATTTCACATTGGCCTGTGAAGATGTGTGTAGCATTCCAGGGACAGTCTTCTTGCATGGAAGAATGAAAACCACCCACTTCTGCTGTTGTTGGCTCAAAATATCAGACACTTCTTGTCATCTAAACCATCCATATGCCACCTGTTCAGCTGTGGAGAGACAGATACATTCCCAAGGTGATTATTTGAAAATGAAATAAAATGACTAAGTTGGAGGTTCTCATGCATAGACTTAAAATTTTCTAATTTTATTGGTATTGTGAAAGTGTTGTAGAGAGGGGTTACCATTTCATAAGTCTGGTGATGAGTACAGTACATTGCCTTTTCTTTGGACAATGTGACTCAGCTTTTCACAGTTTTAACTTACCAAAAACAATACAGTCCCACATTGTCCAAGTTCAACTTTAAGGCATATTTTATATGATTAAGTTTTCCAATACAGATATTCCAAAATAAAGTCTGACTTCATGTTTCTTATTTGTTCTTTTGTTCTCAGGGAAATTCTGCCCAAGGGAAAGCACTGTTAGGGAGATTCCAAGAACCAAATCCAGGCCATTGAACCATGTCTTAACTGTTTTCTTGTTAGGAATGCTTAGAGATAAAAAGCTTACTGTAAAATTTAAAGGATCTAGACTTAGCCAGTATCTACTCATATTAGCCTGGGAAGAAAAGCAATTAAATCCAGTGAAACTGTTAGAGATGGGCTAGTCACCAGCTGGGTGTGATTTTGCTGCACTTTGTCAAGATTTTTGTGGGAGGATTCTTTTATTTGCATTAGACTTTTCTGTCTTTTAAACAGAAAAGCTTTTATGAACCCAATATGCTTTGTGAAGAGATGTTTACTCTACAGACTTATCAGTTTAAGGACAGAATAACTTGTCTGACTCTATTGCTGGGCACTGACAAATTCTTTGTTTTGTATTTTAGCCAAAGAACAAACTTTACCGGCTCCATACAGACAAATGATTCTTTCTGCTGGGATCATTGCACTCAAATGGAAGCTAAATGAAGTAGAGCTTGGGGTGTCAAGAACAAATTCTCCAAAGGTATTGATTTGTGTCTAAATGGTTAGATAAAATTTTCATTATGATTTCTTCTTTAACAGACATGCATAACCTAAATAATCTTGTTTGTCGATAATTCCACCCCTTTATTGTATTACTAGGGCTTGAGCTCAGGACTTGATATTGTCCCTTAGCTTTTATTTTTACTAAAGGCTGGCACTATGCCACTTGAGCCATCACCCTATTTCATGTTTGTGATTGATTGGAGGTAAGATTCACATAGACTTTCCTGTCTCTGCTGGCTTTCCACCATGAGCCTCAGATCTCATCCTCCTGAATATCTAGGATTACAGGCATGAGCTCCCAGCATCCAGCTAATTTCAACTTCCTACTAGTTGGAATCATTAACATTTCAAGACAGTCTTCTGCTGTTCTTCTTTTCTTTCTGAAGAATAGATTTCCCCTCATATTATGTGCAAATAAAAAATAAAGATTACAAATTCCAGCTTAACATTGCATCAAATAATTCTAGTTTACAGGACAGATCCTAGAAAAGAAATTTAAAAATGGAATCAAAATCAAAATTAGTGTCCTTTTTTTCCTCTTATTAGTTTTATGACTATTCAATGTCAAAACAATACACTGAAATGAAGCTAACTGGGCCTTTAGGAACCTGTGGGTAAAAATAGCTATTCAAGAGAATGGAAATTTTTTTTAAAAGTTGAACTCAATTCCAAAGAGAAGGGGGAGTGCATCCCATCTATTAGATATCAGATTTAACAGGAATTTCATTTCAAGGATACAGGGAAGAGGGAGAATGTCTTTATAGATGGGAAAACACAAATGCTACCTCAGCCTGGCGAAGGAAGTCTATGTTAACGACCTAGCATGTTAACACTGGTGATCAATTAGTAAAGAGACCAGTACTTTCTTTACCCAAACCCAAGACTCCAGTAGAATAATGAGAAAACAAATTCTAGTACAAAAATTCCACAAAATTCAGGACAGTTATTTTTGATGGTGTGGCAGCAAGGAAGAAATCACATAGCTTTCTGCTCTGGTGTGCAGAGCAGAAGGAGGGAGGGTGAGGCAGGGCAATTATGGGTGAATCATTCAGGCTCTTAGAATTGTGTGCTTTCCATTGGGAATGAAAAGCCAGCAAAGGTTTTCATGAAAGGAAAGACTATGGCTAGGCCTTGCCATGGAGCAAGGAGACGAGGGGTAGAAGTGGCATATTTGGTCCTTTTCGTTTTGAATTAAGAAGGCAAGAGAGAAAATAAAGGTAAGACGTGCATGAGGAGAAAAACTTAGTGGCACTACCCTAGAGGCTGAGTGACCAGTCTTGAAGAGAACAGAATAGAACCAGCCTCTCCTTTCAGACCATATTATGACTCCAGACTACCCTGGAGAGAATATGGCATCCCCCTCAAGAACAGAGGGGCCTAAATGCTGGTGGATGAGAGTGTTGGTGGAAAGGCACTCTGCTCTATTCAGAGCAATTCAGCTCAGCCTCAAAATTTGCAGTTCTCACCTCGTAGAGTAAAAACCCTGGATAAATCTCTTTATGTCTTAAGAAAGCTGTTTAACTTGCCTGTTTCATGTCTTAGCCCTCAGTGGTAGATTTCTTTCCATGCTTACTCTGTTCTTTAAAATGATTAGCTCGGGGCTGGAATGTGACTTAGTGGTAGAGTGCTTGCCTAGCATTTCTGAAACCTTGGCTTTGATTTCTTAGTATCACATAAGCAGAAAAAGCTGGAAGTGTCACTGTGGCTCAAGTGGCAGAGTGCTAGCATTGAACAAAAAGCTCAGGGACAGTTCCCAGGCTAGGCCTGAGGGAGGGAGGGAGGGAAGGAGGGAGGGAGGGAGGGAGGGAGAGGGAGGGAGGGAGGGAGGGAGGGAGGGAGAGAGAGAGAGAGAGAGAGAGAGAGAGAGAGAGAGAGAGAGAGAGAGAGAGAGAGAGAGAGAGAGAGAGAGAGAGAGAGAGAGAGAGAGGCGGGATCAATGCATATTTCTTTCATCTTTTCCCACACATCCATCTTAAGCAGTAGGTGATTTGGCTCTGTTGATAGACTGATATTTTGGGCATCTCTGGCTAGATTATGCATAATTGAGCTCTTGTTTATCAGGAAAGATAGTAAATAAAACATTATAAATCTTTTACTGGAATTTGCTTGATTTTGTCACTTAAAATCAATAATAGACTCACCCACAGTATTTCCAGGCGATTCTCTTCACCTTTCTTTCCCTTGCTAATTCTTGAAGGTTCTCAGTGAGTAAATAGTCTGTGATTGTGGGACTTCTTAGAGAAATTCTGAATGAAGGTATGGGCCTAGAACAACCCACACATGACAACTATTCCTCATGTCCTGTGGGGACATCACCACTTCCTCGGTGCATAGCAGCTTGGCTTGGGCTTGGAACCCGGGAAACATGGTTCTATAGCTGCTGTAGAGTTTTGCCAAGAAATAGCTTCATGTCTCCAAATGCACTTTCCAGTGTAAACACCAGAGCAGCAAGAAGGCAATAATGAAGGTGCAAACATGCTGTTGCCCCTATACTAACAGCCCAGATGGGAAAGAATTGGTTGGGCGCCAGTATATATTTCCTTTAAGTAAGACCTTTAGGAACGGACTGGTAGGCAATCAACAATTGGGTATTTGAAATCAGGTTCTTTAAGTATTCTCTGGATCATTCCACTTCTCTCTCTTTCTCCTTATCTGCTTGATTTCTGCCAGCTACAACTAATCTAGATGGATGCTATGCATGTCACCAATAACAGTGTTCTGAACTGAAGCCCCATTTAGTTTTTTTCCTCCCTCCCTCCTTCCCCTTTCCTCCACTTTCGTCTTCTCTCTCCTTTTCTTCCTTTTTCTTTTTTAAATATCTTTCCTGCTTCTGTGTGTACTTGCCCTGGGGCTTGAACTCAGGGCCTGGGCTCTATCCTTTAGATTTTCCACTCCAGGCTAGAGCTCTACCACTTGAGCCATAGCTTTGCATGTGTATGTTTGGTGGTTAATTACTTTCTTGCTCAGCCTGTTTTTTAACCGCAACCTTCATACCTCAGTCCCCTGACTGGTTAGAATTATAGATGTGAGCCATTGGTGTCTGGCCCCATTTACTTTTTATTTTATTTTAATATTTTTATTGTAATTAATAAAAGGGTTACATGATATTTGCCATATAGAAGGTGCATTAATTCACATACATTGATAACCTTTCACATGTCTTGGTACCCTTTACCCTCTCCCCCACTATCCCTCCCATTTACTTTTTAAAGTGATTTATGGACTTATTGCCATGGAGAGATGTCCAAGTTTACACCTTACAAAAGCACTTTCTACCCTCTGGAGTGAGGTATGCTCAGCAACCTGGGACACCTCTGCATGAATACACAGTAGAAACCACTGTGTCCTGAGAGGCAGAGCGGCCCTGTAGTTGGATTGAGCATTGGAGAGGACTCAGCCCTCTTCACTCTCCATGCTCTCCACGCCGGGCTTGTTCATGAGGCAGGGGACACCCCCACCCCCAGGTTAGAACATTTTCCTCTGTTAGCAGTCTGCTTCATTTTGGACTCCAGTGCTCTCTCTTACAGACGGGGCCTTGAACATCCAACACTTCATCTGTAAGCTGCAGATAAGAATACTTGCCACCTCCCAAGATGGTTGCCATGAAGGCTGAATGAAGGATGTGGAAAAGTACTTGTGATGCACCTGGCATTTTGTTGTGCACTCACCTAAGCAATTAGTGCCAATCCTGGGCAAAGAGCAAAAGCAATTTCAGATTGCATTTGCAACCATTTTCCCCTGGTTTGAACAAACATGGGTCCTGTTTCCACTGGAAGGAAGTGGGTACAGAGACAGAAGAGAAAGAAGGCGAGCATTCCAGTAAGTTCTGGATGGGGGTATCATGCAGCTGACGACACAGATGCAGCTCAGGCAATCGCAGAGCTGTTGTGAGTGACACTTTCCCTACTCCTCAGGGCTGAGTGCTGAAATAATGACACAGATGACAGGCTTTCATTTCCTTCCCCCTCCCCCCAATTTTCCTGCCTACATGATGAATCTGGGGCTTCTCTCTGTGTGCTGCACTGAGCAAAGAACACGAGCTTCTAACAAACATGTAGAGAATGCATTTGGTTTTTGTATCTGTGAAAACTGTCTGACAAATCCATCTAGGGACACTAACCCTGCTATCTCATATACAGAATTAAAACAAAAAAAAAAATCATACCATCTATAAGGATCATTTAGTGAGCTGCATCCCTGGCCCAGAAATTTGAGCTTTGGCTATATTTAGATAAATTGAAATGGGGTAAAAAGCCAAATGATTGTAGTACTTATTAAAGATTATAATGAGTTATTGAACAGATCTTAAATTCTCATTTGTCTGTGAGATTTGGAAGTGAGCTTGCTGGTAGTAAGGATAGAGGAGAAGCTTTACAGAGCCCTTTTTGGGGTGTCAGGCAAAAGTGTTTGCTCAAATGTTGTTCCTTCTGAGCAGAGCAATAACACTGTGTAAGCAAGCTGTGTAAACTCTTTGTATTATGTGGTTGCTATTTCTGTCCTTAGGTTGTCCAGTTCCAGCAATGATGATCACCGAGTCAAGACAGCCCACATACGCCCAGACAGGAAGGGTCAGTCTCATTATTTCCTGATGTAAAAGAAAAATGTAGTCTTCCTTCGAGACCTGGACAATCACATGTATTCATATTATGTCTACTGGCAAACGTATTTCAAGTAAGCTCTCTGTCCCCTTGGGTAAGATACTCAAACCTCAAGGCATTGAGTTTTTTATCTTCATTTTACAGATGAAGTGTCTATTGTTCAAAATTAAATAACCTGTCCAACCTGTAAGAGAGAGAATTGGAGTTCAAAATGAAGTTAGACAGTTGATGGTAGAAAAATGTCCAAATCTCAGTATTGTCTGCCTTATAAACATGCCTGGCATGAGGTTCACAGAGAGAGGAGATGGCTGACAGACCTTCAGTTTTCAACCCCAATCCTGGGACACTCTGCCTCTCAGGGCACAGTGGCTTCTGCTGTGTATTCATACAGAGTTGTCTGTGGCAAGCCCTCCTACCCAGGGTACATTGTTATACCCAGATTCTGTCCTTTCTCCCTCCCTCCCTCCCTTCCTCCCTCCCTCCCTTTCTCCCTGTCTCCCTTTCTATTTCCCTCCCTTCCTTTCTTCTTACCTTACAATCTTCTTACCTTCCCTCTTCTCACCACTAGATTGTAGTTCAAGTGAGTCATAGGTACCACATTGTCTTGTTGACCAATATGTTGTCTGGTTCAGAGTAGCCCTTCAAAAACTACTGCCTGAGTGTGTGGATGAATGAATGGAACTTTCACATGTTGTTTAACTACTTTGTTCCATAAACTTCCCAGGTATTTTTTTTGGTGGGGTGTGGGGGGGTGGTCAGCTGTGGGGCTTGAGCTCTGGGCCTGGGTGCTGTCCCTGAGCTCTTCAGCTCAAGGTTAGTGCTCTACCACTTAAGCCACAGTGCCACTTCCAGCTTTCTGGCAGTTAATTGGAGATAATAGTCTCACAGACTTTCTTGCCTGGGTTGGCTTTGAAACATGATCCTCAGATATCAGTCTCCTGAATAGCTAGGATTACAGGTATAAACCACCAGCACCCAGCATTCCCAGGTATTTTGTGGTCTCCATTTCTGTGGGTTATTAGAGGATATGAAGTTGTTACTGTGGTTATTTTGTTTATTAAATGTTTCAGCTCTATGCAGCTTGCAGGCAGGGACAAGAGGGGGAAACTGGGAGAAAACAAAGGAAGGGGTGACATTGTCCAAAAGGAATTTCACTGATTACCTGACTTATGAGATAGCTACCCTTATGTACAATTCCCTAATAATAAAAATAGAATTATATTTAAAAATGTCTCAAGCTGGGAGCTGGTGACTCATGTCTGTGAGACTCTTATCTCCAATCAAGCACATTTTCAGTAAGTGTTTATGAGGAATTTGTCCTGCCATGAAGTGAGAAAGGCAGGGGCCTCTGTTCAATTGCCCACCCTTGCCCATAGTTTGTTGGGGCTTTTACCTTTTCATTTTCTCCATCCTTTAACTTTCTTTTCTATCAACTGGAAGTTGGTTAGTTGCAGAGCACAGGGACAGTTTATGTCTTGAAAATATTGAAATAGACAATATGTAAAAAACAAATATTAAGAGATGGCTGTGAGTCTCCTTCTGTCCAGCTGGAAGGGAAGCTGTGGGTGTCCCAGAATTTCACAGGCCTTGGCAGTCAAAGGAAGGCCAAACATTGGGTGTCTATAGAATGTGAGTGGCTTAGCTGGTTGTCTTTTCTTTATTTAGATTTTCTGAAGATTTTTATTATCTTTAAGTAATTGTACAAAGGAGTTGCCATACAACAAAGCAGTTTATAAATACAATGCATCTTGATCCATGTCACCTCTTTTCAACTTTCTCATCTACCCCTCCCTACCCAACCCTTCCTTCACGCTTCTTAATTTTTAGGATATATGTTGTTTTTTTTCTTGCAGTTTGTGTATATAGTGCATATTAATGGTGTCATCCCTTCAACCCACCCCTTCCCTTATTTTTCTCAATTCTGTGGTATATACAATTCATTCTTGCCTGCATTCTATTTCCTTCCCCCATTCATTCCTCTACCCTTCTCCCCTCGCCCCTACTCTTGCAAGTATCCTATAGGGACAGAAATGGTTCTTTTTCTCTAGTTGGTGTGGGAATGGAGAGAGTGCTTGGGCAAGATAAGATTGTCAGTTTCCAGACTGGGAGCTCCTAGGGTAACTGTGGGAGGTGAGAGCCAGGAAATAGGCTGTGTCAGTACTTCGGGAAATTCAAAACTGAGGGCATGGGCCAAAGGAAATTTCGTGGATGCTGAAAGATACCACGGTTTTCCAGTATGCCTCAAAGTAGGTAGAGTTCCACACCCAGGACCCAGCACATTCTTCATCTTGACTGTCCACAATTTTGTTTGTAAGTGTGATTCTTTAGATTCCTATGAAACATTAAACAAAGGGAAATGCATTCTTAAACTAGAAGATGAAGCAAAAAGAAACTTAATGAAATAGTAGTCAAGGGCCGGGAGTTTGGCCTAGTGGTAGAGTGCTTGCCTAGCATGCACGAAGACCCGGGTTCGATTCCTCAGTACCACATACATAGAAAAAAATTGGAAGTGGTGCTGAGGCTCAGGTGGTAGAGTGCTCAGCCTTGAGAAAGTCCAAGGACAGTGCTCAGACCCTGAGCCCAAGCCCAGGACTGGCAAAAAAAAAAAATGAAATAGTAGTCAAGATAGGAACTGCAATGAGCTTGAGGTGTGTTCTGAGAAGAAACAGCGTGAGCTGGCAACAATTCCACAGCCATGAAGTAACGAGGACAGGCTGATCAAGTAGTTGTTCTGAATCCCTGAAACTGAGGCTGAAAGACAGAGAAAGTGAGACTTGTCCAAAGTCAGAAAAATGAGAATGTTTGAGAGCAAATCTGAACTGGGTCTCCACTTAGAAACACTGCTGCAGACTCACCAGGCTTGCTGCATTCCTCCTGAACAATGTGATCCCTCCTTAGGAGGAGGAAGACACCACTTAGAGACAGCTGACACTATGGGGGTGTGTCTCAAGAGCAAGATCACCTGCCTAGCCAGCTGTGAATTCATGAGTTCAAGCCCCATTACTGTCCTAAAAACAGAATGGGAGGGAGAGAGAGAGAGAGAGAGAGGTGGGAACAGAGAGGGAGGTTTTTGGATATTCCTAAAGCATGAGGCACTTGGACTCATAGGTATATACGATTTCTCTTGTCATCTTGTAACTACCAAGGCTAGCATCACTAAGCCTGCTTGCTGCACTTAATTAGAAAACCCTTCTGGCAGAGAATAAAGATCCTCAGATGGGCTGTCATTTGGAAAAATGTCCAAGAGATACTAGTCTATCCAATTCCCACAGGTGAAACTTTTGCATGCTGCATATATTCATAGACTCGCAGAGCTTCAGAGCTCTCAAAAACAGATACTCTGCCCCCTTGCCCAGTCTAGACCAGGGAAAAACAAGGGCAGGGGTTCATTCTGGTTCTTTCCATCCTCTTGTCTGCAGAGTGAGTGATTATGCTACTCAGATTAAAAATCCTGAAATTGTAATTATGAACCCAGGGAAAGGGCATTTATCACTTGAATCATCTTAGAAGCATGTGTCAGAGTTGGGAAGGGAAAATTTTTCTTCTAAAAATTCTGTTCTAGGTTATTTAGGGTGGCGAGGCCTGACTGATGTGAAGAAAGGGATGTTGTGCTCAGGCTTGCTGATGCCTGACCCGAGTTCTCTTTGCCCAAGGGAATTAGGAACTATGAACCCCGAAGGTTTTGCTTGATGGTTCCCATCAAGCATAAAACTGAAAATAGGAAGCCATCGCTTGCCGACTGTGAGATAAACTTGCTTCTGCAGCGTGCCAAAAGCAGTTGATCATATGAAAAGCCACATGACTAACCAGAAATAATTGGAGCTTAGAAGATTCCGGGGTCAATGAATAAGATTTTTTTTTCCACCAAGGGATCTAGTTAAAGCAAATTCACCCACTTGGAAGTTACTTCAGTCCCTTTGTACTTTATCTTGGAACATTTCATGTGCCCTAATATGGCAGATTAAGTATTTTCATTAACATAGAAATGTCCATCTTTTGACCACACCAGCTGTTCACTTATTTCTGCCTTATTAATTTGTTTTTCTGTTGAATACTTATTTAAAATATATTGTGAACTGGGAATGATGGCTCACGCCTGTTATCCTAGCTGCTCAGGAGGCTGAGACCTGAAGATCAAGATTCAAAGCCAGCCCGGGTACTAAAGATTTTGAGACTCTTATTCCAGTTAACCACTAAAAAACTGAAAGTGGCACTGTGGCTCAAGCGGTAGGGCAGTAGTCTTGAGCTGAAGAGCTCAGAGACAGTGCCCAGGCCCAGGGGGCAGGGCAGTAGCCTTGAGCTGAAGAGCTCAAGGTCCAGAGTCCAAGCCCCACAACTGACAAACAAACAAACAAAATACATTCTGTGCTCTAGGTAGGAGGAAGAAATAGCATCTCTTCCTTGTATCCTTTTCAGATTTCTTTAGTATAATGTCATTTCTCTCTTTCCTGAAATTTAGAAGTCCTTTCTTTCTAATTCTCCCATCAAATTTATGTTATGTTGTTTTGTATTGTAACAACTCAAAAATACATTTTATGCTATCATTCAAAATTAAGGTAAACTACTTTCCAATTATTTTTTCATATTCCCTGGAACTTAAGTAGCCTTGGCCTAGAAGGTATTCTCAGTATTATTGAATGAATGACAGAATGACTTGGATAACAAATTAGTTCATCTTAGGGTAAGTTACAGTTCTGTAACAACAATCCCAGATTTTAGTCACTTAAGACAAGGGTTTCTTTCTCATCGATGTTAATGTCTGTGTTGGGTGAGATACAACTTTGCTCTCCTTTTTCATTCTGGAATCTCTAAGGAGCAACAGCAAATAATTGGAATAATAAGCCTATCTGCAATGGGGAACACAAGAGGTGACAGAGACACATGAAGGGTCAGAAGTAGCATATATCACCTTTGTTCTAATTTCATTGAGCACAGGTAGTCTGGAAGCCAGATCATCCAACAACTCTATTAGTGGAGTGGTGGGTAAGGATAGTTCTCCCACGAGGAAGACAGTGCATATTTGAGAATAATCATAATAATAGTAATACTATGATCTACTGGAAAAGTCATTTCATTTTTAAGGAATTTAAGATATAGTAGAAAAGACTAAGCATTCTCAAATAGCTACAATAGATAAAAGCGATGTATTATAGAGGTAAGTTGTATAACCAGCAAGATTTTTAGACAGGTGCCAGAGGATCACACCTGTAATTCTAGCTACTTAGGAAGCTGAGATCTGAGGATCATGATTCAAAGCCAGTGCAGGCTGGAAAGTATGAGAGGCTCTTATCTCCAATTAACCACCAAAAATTCAGTAGTGGAGCTGTGGCTCAAGTGGTAGAGCACTAGCTCTGAGTACAAAAGTTCAGGGATAGCACTCAAGCTCTAAGTTCAAGCTCCAGGATCGGCACACACAAACAAAACAAAACAAAAAAATGATAATATTTTATGAGAAAGAATGGAAACAAATGCTACTAAAAACATTAAAATATACTCAGCAAGAGGCAAAAAGTCCACTATAGGAGGAGGGCCAGTTACTATACAAAGACATGGTAGTGTCTTCCATTCTAAGCAGAGGAATTTAGAGTCTATTTAACAGATAAGCCACAGGAGGTTTAAGAAATTAAACAAGTTGAAGATATTTATGAGGTGTTAAAGATTCAATGTAGTTGACATTATAACTGGTACCAGGATAGTGACAAATATGGACAGGACATAAGACACACATGACCTGCAAAAGAAATCAATAGAGTTTTAAAAACAGATGAGTAGAAGGAGTATAGGCAAGAGAGAGAAAAGAAGAGTAATAGAAAAGGATTTACAGCTGGGTGCCAGGCTCATGCCAATAATCCTAGCTACTTAGGAGGCTGAGATCTGACCATTGTGGTTTGAAGCCAGCCAGGGCCGGAAAGTCCCAGAGACTCTTATTTCCAATTACTCACCAGAGAATTAGAAGTGGCACTGTGGCTCAAGGTAGTAGAACCTTGTGCCCAGGCCCAACCAAGTCGAGTAGACATAGTGATCTGTAGGAATGGAGGTCAAGATTGTGGTGGTTGTGGTTAAAGATAAATCCAATGGAACTCCTCTCTCATCAAGAGGTAATAGCCAGATGTGCATGGGGTTGGGTTCCAGAGGGAAAGAAGGGCAGAAAGGCAGCCTTAGGGGGGTCTATCCACATGTGGGGTGGGGTAGAGGCACAGTTAGGGGCTAAAATCAACAATTCAATGAGGAAGCAAGCGAAAAAGATGGACCGAGGCCATGCTGGGAGGGCAGGAGGAAACCTGTACTCAGAAGAGATTATCAGAGAGTAGATATGATGTATGGTAGCTCTTACCAGGGGAGAAATTAGGAGTATGTTATTGAATGTTATTCTTGACCTAAAAGGGAATGATTTATTGTGGCAAAGGCACAATTGCTCTATCAAAACCTAAAAAGCATGCATGCAACATCAGTCAAGGGAAGAAGAAGCAGTAGGGCCTCTCCAGCAAGTGTATCATGCTCATTTTCTTGTATGTTTGATGTCTAGCACTGGAATAGTCAAATATTCACAAATAATAGTTATTAGGATTGGGGAATATATTATTTGGCTTCAAAACTGATAACTTTAATAACAATTTTTGTGGTTATATCTGTAGCCTGGAGCTTGTTAATTGGTATAAGTGTCCTTTTCAGTGAGAAGGCCCATTGGGCCTTTTTTGTTGTTATATTAAACATTTTATTCCAACTAGTTTGAAATGGCTGATGTCTGGACATTAACTAGTAGATTCATAATCCACAAAACTTTGGGTGGTGGAAAGGGGAATACTATTCAAGCAGTACTTAAGTAAACTGGTGATTTGGGCAATGTCCTTGGGCAGAAAGGACTGGTGAAATTATGAAGCACAAGTGTTTAACTCTCTCTCTCTCTCTCTCTCTCTCTCTCTCTCTCTCTCTCTCTCTCTCTCTCTCTCTTTATATATATATATATATTCACTTACTTATCCATCACTCAGTAGTCATCACTCACATTCATTCAGCACGGTAGTACAGTATTTACTGTGTACCTGTCAGGTGCTTTGTTAAGTGCTGGAGATGGCAGAGTCTCTTCATTCACGCAACTGAACAATTGCAAAAGTCATATGGTGTCATTCGGTGATGAATACCATACAGAAATGATAAATCAGGTTAAAGGGATAAACAATAAATTAGGTGAAGGGTTGTTGCTATATTACATATATAATAGTGTCAGAAAGTCTCTAATGAGAAACTACAAAGAGATCTGAATAATATAGGGGGAGCATTTCTGGAGAGGGGGGAAGTGAAAGAAGCAGCTAGTGATGAGACATCATTCTTTTCTCCTTCTATTTTGTTTTACTATCAGAGTGATACATAGAGGGATGACAGTTACATTCATAATGTAGTGAGTACATGACTTCTTGAACATTGTTACCTCTTCCCATGTTTTTCTCCCACTTTCCCTCCATTTACCCCTTTACCCCTCCCAAGTTATAAAGTTCATTTCCAACATATTGACTTGTGAATATTATGGTTACATTGGTTCACCCTTTGTCATTCATCTCATCATCTTGTTTTTCCCCTTCCCTTTCCTGATTCAAATAAACAAATAAATGTATATACAATACACTGGCCACCAAAGTTAGAACATAGCAACAACAGAGGATTAACCATAAGGAAAGATAAAAGAAAAGGAGAAAAAAAGGAAAAAAGAGTAAATAAAAAACCTCACATTGTACATTAAAACAGCAACCACAAAGATAAATCTCTTGTTTCCATATCCTGGGGTTCATTTTGCTTGGCCTCTTCTTATATGGCCATATCCATATATCCTTTGGGCTATTGCACTCCTCTGCTAGGAAAATCCTAAATGCATATTAATTATTACAAATGAGGGAAATCATGGAGCCTATCTTTCTTTGGGTCTGGCTTACTTCACTTAATAAGATCTTTTCCAAGACTTTCCATTTTCTTACAAATGGGGAAATGTCATTCTTTTTGAGAACATAGAATTCCATTGTGTATATATACTCCATTTTCTTGGTCCATTCATCTACTGAGGGCCATCTGGGTTGGTTCCATAACTTAGTTATGGTGAACAATGCTGCAATAAACATGGTTGTGCTGGTAGGTTTAGTATGGCCTTGTTTCTGGGTAAATGCCCAGGAGTGGGATTGCTGTATCCTAAGGGGAGCTCTATGTTTAGTCTTTTGAAAAACCTCCATACTGCTTTCCTGAGTGGCTGAATGTGCTTACACACCCACCAATAGTGTAGTAGTGATCCCTTCTGGCCACATCTCCACCAGTATCTGTTGTTATTAGATTTCTGGTCATTCTAACTGTGGTGAGGTTATGTCCTTTGCCATTCAGAAACTCCGCAGTTTAATGCAGTCTCATTTGTTCAACCTTTCTTTGATTTGTTGAAAGTTTTGATACAGTATCTCACTTTGTTATCTGATATATTGGATATATACAAATATATTTGTATATTTGAAATTGGATAGGGAAGGGGGGAAAACAAGATGAGGGGTGGGGTGGGGGGAGGGTAATGGGGACCAAGACATGTGAAAGGGTATCAATGTATGTGAATTAATGCACCTTCTATCTGGCAAATACCATGTAACCCTTTTATTAATTACAATAAAAAATATTTAAAAAAAGAAAGTTTTGAGCTGTGCTGAGGAGCTTGAGTATGTCTCCTATTTGAGACATCATATTTAAGGCAGGAATGGACTTGGCATGTTTTAAGAAATGAAAGATCAGTAATAGAGGGGAATAAAAGGTGAAGTGGAGAATAATAGATACGAAATGGTGAAAAGACATAAAATTGAAAAGAGAAACCAGTTCAGGTAGAGTGCACGCGTGATGTGTGTGTGTGTGTGTGTGTGTGTGTGTGTGTGTGTGTGTGTGTGTGTTGTGCTCTGTTGTGTTGTGTCTTCGGACTTGAACTCAGGGCCTAGCCCTGTCCATTAGCAGTTTTTGCTCAAAGCCAGCACTGTACCACTTGAACCACAGCTCTATTTCTGTCTTTTTGATCATTAATTGGAAAAAAGAATATTATGGACTGGAATGGCTTTGAACTCTGATCCTCAGATCTCAGCTTCCTGAGTAGCTATGAGTATAGCATAAGCCACCAGCACCCTGCTTTTAAATTTTGTTTTGAGTAGTTGTCAGGTTCTGAATGCAGTGCGTCTTGATCAGTGCCATCCCTTTTGACATTAGTCCATGGAATCTTGAAAGCTCAAGAACAAAGGCCTTGGGTGGGTTTTGAGCAAGAAAAACATGTTGTGGATTATGTTTGTGGAGGATTAATTTGTAGAAATAGATCATAAAAGGGCAAGATCTTAAGCAGAGCTTTAAGGATGTTCCGATGATGTTGATAAAGAAGGATGCTGATATAAGCATGAAAAGACAGAGGTTTTAATGAGAGCTGAGAGGAAGAGAGCTGGAAAGAGTCTAGATACAGTTCTTAATTTTCAATGTCACATTTATTCAGACATAATGCATAAACGATACCATTTTCCTTAGTTGTTCCCCTTCAAAACATATGATTGACTAGCTTTAGAGTTATGACAGAACTCCGTTGGCAGGTAGATGCTAAGTATGAGGTAAATGATAAGGGTGTAGCTTGGATTGTGGATTAAACAATTGGATGATGGCAGGTGGCATTTTCTGAACTGCAGAAAATGCTGGAGTGAAGGAAAGTACCTATAGCATTAGATTAGGAGACCATTTACCAGCAATGGAAAAAAGAGAAGCCTAACATGTTGCCAATGTAAGCTATATCTTTTTGTATATCCTTTCCCCTACATACCACTCTCTATTTTTGGACCAAGATCCACATACTGAAATCTGCATTCAGAGTCTAAGAGACTAAATAAGGGATTTTTAGAAGCTGGACTATGAATCTAGGAACTTAAATATGTCCATGAGTTCTGTGCTGGATGTGTCTGTTAATGATGACAGAAGATAGATTTGGTAGCCAGGTAGTAAGTTTTTGTGCAGAATATTTTCTCTGGGAAGCTAGAGAACAGATAATCATGCTGTGTATTTTTAGTGGGCAATAGGATGATTTCTGTTAGTATCCTCCCATATAACTCCCATATAACAAAGAACAAGAGCATGTATCAGATGGTGTATTCTTGTTGCCCAATAAATCATTGATATGTGAAATTTGGTGATCTCCATTGGGATTCCCCACTATTAATTCTGCAAGCTTGATGCTGCAATGTGCCAGATGCTTTGAGAATTGCCTGTGTTTCTATAGCACATTTCCAAATAAACATGAAAAAATTGTGCACAGATACACATTACTAAGACTGAAGCCTGTGGTAATAATGTATATTCACTAGCGAAGAGATAGATTAGACAACTGGAGAAAAGTCAGTTAAGCTGAATATGGAGAAGGAAATACTGCAATTAAATACTGAGTGAATACTGGGATTCACTTGTCTTTGTTATGTGTCGCTGTTTAACCAATGGCAACAATGCTTTGTGGCTGAAGACTACGCCTTATCCTGCTGGTCAGGCAGTCTTCCTCTGTGGTCTCTCATGTGTTGCAGGCATGCAGCTGCTAGAACTGAAGCTATTCGTGGGCTGCACTGAGCTGAGGCTTTAGATATATGCGACAATGTTTTCTTTGACACACACGTCTAATACTTCAGGTCCTCCACATGGTCTTTCTTTGAAGTAAAGTAACTTGCTCAGGAAGTAGGAAGTGAAAACTTCACCAGTCCTGACAAAGAGACGTTTTGACCATATTTACTGGTTGAAGCCACCAAAGATCACCTCAGATTAAAGGTGGTAGAGGAACACCCCTATTTCCATAGGGGAACATGAAATGCATGCCTAGGGAGGAGGGAAGAAATTGATCACAACCATTTAAGAATTGATCACAATCACATACAGAAATCACCAGGCCTTTTACCAATGAATATTCCTCACACAATGATTACCCATTGAGATCGCTACTACTAATACAGACAGAAAGTATTAGTGGAGGTGTTGGGGTGACTGAAAATTTTGTGTACTCTTGGTGGAAATAAAAGTAGTACATTTGCTGTGCAAAGCAATAATAACATTAACATGTTTTTTTAAATTAAAAATTAATCCAATTGCTAATCTTCTAATTGCCCCCTTACTGAGCATATATGCTCCATTACTAAACATTCTATGAGGAATTGAAATCAGGGTTTCAAAAAGATTCCATGGATTTCAAAGAGATTCCATGGTAGTAACCCTGTGTCCACTGATGGATGAGGGAATAAGCAAAGCATGCTAGTATATAGCAATAGTAAGTAGCATATATTATGTATGCTATATATATATACAGAATAGAATATTATTCAGACTTACAAAGGAAGAAAATTCTTTTTTTTATTTTTTATACTGGTCTTGGGACTCTATCTCAAGAGCCTGGGTACTGTCCTTGAGCTTTTGTGCTCAAGACTAGTGCTCTACCACTTAAATCACAGCTCTACTTCTGGCTTTTTTTTTTTTTTGGTAATAAGAATCTCACAGGCTCGGTCAGGTGTGGTGGCTCATGCCTGTAATCCTAGCTGCTCAGGAGGCTGAGATCTGAGGATCACATGCAGTTCAAAGCCAGCCTGGGCACTAGAACGTCTGTGAGACTCTTATCTCCAATCAATCACCAGAAAACTGGAAGTGGCACTGTGGCTCAAGGGATAGGGCAGTAGCCTTGAGCTGAAGAGCCCAGCAAGTCTCATAAGAGAAAAAAAAAAAGAAGAATCTCTAAGGCTTTTGTGCCTGGGCTGTCTTTGAACCTCAGTCCTCAGATCTTGACCTCCTGAGCAGCTATTATTACAGGTGTGAGCCATGAACACCCTCAGAAATACCTTTTTAAAATTAATTAATTTATTTTATTATACTTACATACTTGTATAAAGGGTTACAATTCAACATACCAATTTGTGATTACAATGCATCTTCATCAATGTCACCTGTGAACCAAATCAGATGCCCCTCAGTAGATGAATGGATCAAGATGATGTAGTATGTACACACAGTGGAATTCTATGCTGTCGTCAGAAAGAATGACATCACCCCATTTGTAAGGAAATGGAAAGACTTAGGAAAAAATCATATTAAGTGAAGTAAGCCAGATTCAAAGAAATATAGGCTCCATGATTTCCCTCATTTGTATTAGTATACATCTATCATTCTCCTAGCAGAGGATCACAATAGCTCAAATCTATGTATATACAGCCATCTAGGATGAGGCTAAGCAAAATGAACTCCAAGATATGAAAACAAGAATTTTATCTTTATAATTGCTTCTAGAAATGTGCTTGTGGAATCCAACCTAAAAACAAATCTGATAACTAGTGAAGAATGTTCACCTATATAGCATTCACAATAGTTTGCTCTCATTTCCTGTGAAAGAGAACTGGATTAGGCCAACAGAGTATTAGGCCATAAGAACAGAAAAGATTACACTGGCTTTTAGGATAAGGACTTGATAGAAGTTTGCAGAAAAAGACCAGCGTGAATGCACCCATTTATAAGAAATCTAAACGTAGATTTAGAAATGAAGATGAAATAACTTCAGAATCAATATCACCAGGACCCAAACAACAGTCACATCCTGTATGAACAGAAACTCTCAGCATCCCGCCCTGATAGCAAAGGCCAGTGACAAATACTGTAATCCACGTAGAGAATGGCAAAAGCAATCTTACTTTCCAGAACTGCCCAGTTAATCAAAAACTCTGGAACTATTCCCAGGATTTTTTTTTTTTTTAGGTCTAGGCAAAACCTCAAGATAGCCCTTGCGCAACTGATCTGATGCCAATGGATGTGAGAAGGTAGCTGACGATCTGCATCATCAAAGGACTTTCACAGAATGAAAAAGCGATTTGCACAAAGAAGACTGGGACTGAAAAAGCCAACACAAGTCATCAGTGTGTGGTGATGGGAAAGGAGAGGTGAATCTGGGGTGGGTGGAGAGGGTGTCGAGGGTGAAGAGGCCAGGGGTGCATTCAAGGGGAAGAAAAAAAAGCCCAACAGTTCCACAATGTAGAGGAAGTTGGTGAGACTCCAGGTTCCCTAAGAGGGAAGCAGATTTTCTTTTTTAAAAAATTACCTTGGAGTTGGCATCAGATTTATTCTTCACAGTGAATTCAAACCTAGGAAAAACCCAGAGTGAGGTGGGGGTCATTTTATTTGGAGGTGAATACAATGGTTACAAAGGCAATTGAAAATCTTTTTATTCTTTTTTTTCATGCATTTTAAAAATTGTCATTCTAAAGGTGATGTACGGAAGGGTTACAGCTACATGAGTCAGACAAAGAGCATTTGTTCAACCTTTGTTCTTCCATTTCCATGCCTCCCCTCCCCGCGTACCTTCCCAAAGACAGATAAATGAGCAAACAGGACAAGAGAAAAAGACAACAAAAACAGCAACAAAGAGAAAAATCTGATTTCCATTTCCCTGAGTTCATTTTGATCAACATTAGAACGAGTGTTTATCCTTACAGATGAGTCTCACATTGGCCCGGGGCAAGTTAAGGCTGAGAGCCCATAAACTCTGTGACTCCTCAGGAATATTGTGGAATCCATAGAGAGTTGTGGTTGAATCAAAGCTTGTACAGTTGAGTCTTATCAGAGCACACCATCTTTCCAAGAATACTCAAGGACCAGATTATTTAGAACTTCAGAATTTTCTGAGTGTTGTAAATAAATTACATAAGTAGGCCTCATTGGCTCACGTATAATGTATTAGTGATATAATTTAAGTGTCTCTGATCTCATCCACTGAAGCCTTGAGGTTCTAGGTCAAAGCACATCTGTTCCATTTGGCTGACTGAAAAACTATTGTGTGTGTGTGTGTGTGTGTGTGTGTGTGTGTGTGCGCGTGTGCGTGCGCGCGTGCGCGCCTGCCTTGGAGCTTAAATTCAAGGCCTGATTGCTGTCCCTGAGCTTAGTTGGCTCAGGGCTAGTACTCTACCACTGGAGCCACAGCTCCACTTGAAAATTTAAAGATAAGGATTCTCTGAGGCTAAATGAAAGGACCTCTAGGATATGGAAACAAGAGCTATATAATGTGTGATTGTTGTTCTTAATGTACTATGTTATTTCTCATATTTTTTGCTGTCCCTTGGTTATCTCATATTGTTACAGTATCTTACCTTGTTATCTGATATATTGTATATATGTTTATTTATTTGAAATAGGATAGGGAAGGGGAAAAACAAGATGAGGAGAGGGGGTGAAGGGAGAGAAATGGGGACAAAAATATGAGAAGGGGTATCAATGTGTGTGAAGTAATGCACCTTCTATCTGGTGAATATCTGGTGAATACTAATTACAATAAAAAATAGCAAAAAAAAAAAAGGATCCCTGAATGCATCCTCTTGTCCATACATTCCACTTCTGGGTAGAATTTCAGGGGAAATATTTTTGCCTCACTCAAACATGCGCAGTCTCTTGGCTGCAGTCTTAGCTTCTAGGGAGATGGAGATTGGGATTGAGATTGAATGGTGACTTATGCTCATGATGTCCAATGTTCATGTGTGAAAATGGAGCTGGGTAACTTGAGGGGGTGGGTGGAGTTGGGAGAGAGGGGGAAGAATCATAGTAGAGTTCTCTCAGCTACATGGGAAGCTAAGATTTGGAGGACTGAGGTTCCAGGCCAGCTTAGGCCAAAAAGCCTACAATATTTCATTTCAGTAGAAGCTGAGTGCAGTGGGATGTACCTATTGTTCCAGATATGAAGGGAGCACAACAAATGTCAGGTTGATCTGGAAAAAAATCAATGTGATATTACAAAATAACCAGAGGCTTATCTCAGTGGTAGAGCACCTGCCTAGCAATTGCAAGACTCAAGTTCAAGTATCAGTGCCACTAAAATAAAAAAAAAATGCTAAAGTGAGGGAATATGAACCAGGCAAATAACCTTTTATACATTTTTTTTCTAACAAAGTCGATTGCAGTCTGGCTGTTCTCTGTTACAAGTATATTACCAAGAAACACTAAAGAAAAGACAAACACTTCCATAATGATTTTACTTAAAATTTAAGTTTTCTTAAAATATAGCATTTTCTATTATTTTTTACTTCTTATTTAATAAATCTGTAAGAATAATTAGCTTCAAAGTGGCATAAAATAACCAATTTTTAAGGTACCAACCTGAAAAACATATCCTTTGTTGAGGGTGACTTTTCTATAAATTTTTATTTAAATATTTTTATTATTATTATAAAGGTGATTTACAGAGGAAGTTACTGTTTCACTAGTCAGGTAATGAGAACATTACTTCCCTTTTTTGGGGGGTGGGGCTAATGCCATATTTTTCCTTTTCTTTATTTGGTGATATTGGATTTAAACTCAGGGTCTCCTGCTTGTTAGGCAGAGTTTCTACCACCCTTGCGTCACACCCCTAGATCCTTTGACTGATTTTTCTTTATAGATGACATAAATGATTTCTAGGGCTACATACATCACCAGAAGAGAAACTCTCTTGCCATCTAGGGAGTTAAAAATAATTCAGGGCTGGGCAGGAAATTTGGCCTAATGATAGAGTGTTGCCAAGCATGGTCAAAGACCTAGGTTCAATTCCTCAGTACCACATACATAGCAAAAGCCGGAAGTGGTACTGAGGCTCAAGTGGTAGAGCTCTAGTCTTGAGAACGTCCAAGGACAGTGCTCAGGCCCTGAGCTCAAGCCCAAGACTGGCAAAAAAAATATTTAGGGATCCAGGATTAGATATTGGGTGCTAAACAAAGACAGGGTTCACTAGAGTGATGTGAACATGATCAAAAATAATCCAGTGGGGAAGGTCAGTTGGAAGTAATCTCATTATCAAAGGATCATTTCATTTTGGGGATAGAACTTTTTAATTTTGTTTGTTTTTGGAAGTCCTAGGGCTTGAACTCAGGGCTTGGAAGCTGTCCTTGTGTTCTGTTTTTTGTTTTGTTCCTCAAGGCTCGTATTCTTCTACTTGAGCCACAGCTCCTCTTCTGGTTTGTGTTTTTGGTGGTCAATTGGAAATATGAGACTTTCCTGCCTGGGCTGGCTTTGAACCACAATCCTCAGATCTCCACCTTCTGAGTAGCTGGGATTACAGTCCTGAGCTACCAGCATCTTGCAAGGAGGCTACTCTTTACTGGATAAAACTTTATTCGTTTTAAGCTATGTCTAAGAATCTGCAGAACAATGAAATGTCTGGAGTAACACTGTGACAGGTCACAGGATCATGACCTTTATCTCTGATTTCTTGGCTGCTGTTTTGGAATTAAGAGAAAAAGTTAATCAAATGTCAGTGGTGGTCATGGAGAAATCACAATTTAAAAACAAAACATTGAGGAAGGAAGAAAAAAAAGCATGTGCCTCTTATGGAAGCCAAAACTTTTCATGGAGGAGTCCCAGCTACTAATACTTGAGGGTGGAGGGAAGTGGGACAGAGTCTGACTGACAGCAATTTAGGATGTTCTTAATTGTGATTTCCTGAAAAAGGAGTCTTGTACCAGCTATTTATGGAGATGAGTGGGTAAACTTCCAGTCAGCATTATTTGTAAGTCTGAAGAATTCATAAATATTAATATGCTGTTGGGGAGGAGAGACACTGTGAATGTTCTAATGTAGAATTTGGCAAGCAGGGATTTCAGGGGCTTCAAATGAATCTATTCTGTATCTTCCTATGTTGCACATCCAGCAAGTGCCAGGTACTGTAATAAGTATATGATGAAACCTCACACAGATCTACACTAATATGTACAATGAATGCAATGCTTAAAAAAGCTGCTCAGGGCAGGCACTGGTGGCTCACCCCTATAATTCTAGCTATGCAGGAGGCTGAGGCCTGAGGATCTTGGTTCCAAGCCAATCTAGGCAGGCAAACTTCTTATATAATTAACCTGCAAATAGATGTAAGTGGAAATAGATGTGTGGCTCAATGGTAAAGGACTAGTTTTGAGTGGAAAAAGCTAGGAGAAAGTGCCTAGGCACCGAGTTCAAGCCCCAGTACCAGCACCAAAAAGGGGTTGGGGAGAATTTCAAGGAGGAAGAGAGATGGAATGGCAAACTAGGCAAAGATATATTTGTTGATGTGTGGCTTGTGTTGTAAAACATTTCTTAATGAACATTTTAAAATGAGAATTATTTAAGAAACTCTTACATAAACCCTCCAAGGGGGCAGACCCTGTTCTCAATGCGTTACACCTGTTCACTGATGGACTGGTCTCTTACAAAAGCAGATAAATAATTATCTCCATTATACAGATGGAAAAAACAGAGACCATACAACTCAGAAAGAAGAGTCCCTTAGCTGCCAGCTCCATAGCCCATGCTGCTAACCTTTCCCTGGTAGAGGTGTTGGTAGTGGTGAGTTGGTGAGGACTTGGAGTCATTCTGCCAACTATCCAGAAGTCATCCCAGAGCTGAGGATGAAGGCATGGTGGGGAGGACAATCAGTAGAACAAGTTCTTCCAGGAGGCTAGAAGGGAAGGAGATCAAGGGTTGTGGCAGACAGGAAGGAACGTTAGAACAAATGAAAAGAGAATTGGAAGAAAGGCTAACGCTGTAGGTAAGTTTGTAGAGTTGGTGCCAAAAAGCTTTTCAAATTCTTTAAGGGAGAAGGGATCTGGATGTAGCAGTAGGTAGGATGCGGTCTAATCTTTTGACTTGGACCTTCTAGGTATCACCAGGGACAACAAGATAGGTTGGGTCACAGAGCGCTGCTCAGTGTCTCAGAAAAGAGCCAGGTTATAGGTAAGTCAAGGAGAGAAGGCTCAATGAAGAGATCCTAGGGAGAGCAGCACTTAAGCATGGAATGAGTGACAGAGGGCTTGGAGGAAATACTTAGAAAGCATAGAAGAATAAGGGGTTGGGATGACAGGAAAGGAGAGGCTAGATCACAGGGTTTAAGTGGGGTTTACATTTACAGATGAGGCTCAGGGAGAGCAAGGGTATATCTACTAGGATCTGTGAGTTTCTCTTCCATCAAGAAGTTGACCACTTGTTGGGGGAACAGGTGAATGAGATGAAGTAGCTGGAGGTAAGGGTAATTCAGTAGTCAGGACTGAATTGCACCATCCTTCTGTAAGATGAGATGCCCGTAGTCTCTGCTGGAAGGCACTTTGGTTATGGGCAAGGCTTGAAGGAAGACTTCCAATCTGTGTGTGTGTGTGTGTGTGTGTGTGTGTGTGTGTGTGTGTGTGTGTGTGTGTGTGTATGTTTCCTGCCTTGAGTATCAAGATTGGTAAGCCTGGAACCATTATTTCATAGATGGATATTTAGTCAACATGGCCAGCCATGTTGACTTCCTTGTTCCAAAGACTCTTTGTCATCTGGCTCCAAAAGATGATCTTCAATCACAACACTACATCATGCCCTCAAACACACATCAGACAATGGGAACATATCCTCATTACTGTAAAGATAACACAAACAGGAGGATTTAAAATTTTTTCAAAGAGGGCCAGGAGCATGGCCTAGTGATAGAGTGTGTTCCTAACATGTACAAAGCCCTGGATTTGATTCCTTAGTACCACATACACAGAAAAAGCCAGAAGTGGTGCTGTGGCTCAAGTGGAAGAGTGCTAGTCTTGAGAAAGCCCAAGGGTAGCACCCAGGCCTAGAGTTCAAGCCCCATATCTAGCAAAAAAACTCAAAGAGAAATGAACAACAGGCCTAAATGGGAAATTCACAATAAAAGACATTCAAATGGCTAAACATGAGAAATGTTCCCTAGTAGTTAATTAAATACTTTTTTCATCTACTACATTTGTAAAGATGCAATGAAAAATTAACCCAACGGATGCTACAATGAACATGGCTGTGCTAGTAGCTTTAGTATGTCCTTGTTTATAGATATTTGGGTAAATGTCCAGGAGTGGAATTTCTGGGTCATAAGGGAGCTCTAATATGGGAAGGGGTATCAATGTTCAAGAAGTAATATACCCAACACCTCACTAATGTAACTGTAACCCCTCTGTACATTACCCCAATAGTAAAATACAATAAAAAAGAAAAAAGTAACCCAATAGAATATTGATCCCTAATTTTATAGAATACTACGTAGACATTCAAAGAATGAAGCAGATTTCTTTAATATATTGTTCAAAAGCAAAATAAATAAGTCAAGGCACAGATGATTATTATTCTGTGTATTCACACTAGAAGTTACCAATTACCAAAGTATAGAGTGTGTATAGACAAAGTCACCATCATGTGTCATTCTGGCAAATGGGGCTGGGGGCAGAAGAGAATGCAAACCATGAGGAGGGAGGTAGACATTAGAAAACATCTTATTATGGAAAACTTTCAAACATACCCTGAGAATGTGCCTCCCATGCATCATAGCCCCGAACATTTTTGGGATCTGGGTGCTGGTGGTTCATGCTTGTAATCTTAGCTCGTTAGGACTCTGAGATCTAGGAGTCACAGTTCAGAGCCAGCCTGGAGAGAAAAAAGTTTGTGATCTTGTTCTCAGTGTACCATATGCAGTTATTTCTTTTTTTTCCCTAATGGTTAATGTCAAGGTTTTACTGTATCTGACTTTATTACCTGTTATATTGTATACACATCTTTTGTTTTTTTGAAATAGGGAAGAGAATGGGGGAAACAAGATGATTGGGAGGGGGTAGGGCGAGGGAAAGAGGAAAAAATATGAGAAGGGGTATCAATGTGTGAGAATAATGCACCTACTACCCGACCAATGTAGCCATAACCCCTCTATATATTATCCTGACAAAAAATTTTTGAAAAGATAAAAAAAAGAAAAAAGTTTGTGAGACTCCTTCTCGAAAGTCAGAAGCAAAACCTGATTTGTCTCTATGCTGGGATAACCATGGTTTATTAGTTCAATCTTCAGTCCACAGAGACAAGAGGAAGCTTCAGAGCCTAAGATCTGGGGACCAAAAAAAATTGGCTGTTGAACTCATGTATATAGCTAGAGGGACTATGAACCTTGTCCAAATATCATAACACAACCTTTAATTTGAAAAGTGACATCAAAGGAAGCCTGTCTTCTCAGTGAGGGGGAATTTAATTTGCTCATCACTTCCCCCAAACCCCCTAGCCCACAATTTTATGAGAGAGCAACTTAATTTATCCAGAGCTTATTTTCTTGTCTGTATTAAGATTTTGTCTATTTCCCAGCAGAGCCCAAAGCTAAGAAAACACTGCCTTCCTCCTCTTCCAATATTGGGGAACCAAACTGTTGTGACTAAGTGTTGTCCTGATTCTTGGTTGCTTTCTGATAGAGGATGTTCAGGCGAACCTGGAAAAAAAAATACATGGAATTCAATTTAGGACAGAGTGTCAAATTCTGAGGGCTGAAAGTGGGGATGCTGGCCCTTATTCAACCATTGTTAGTTCACTGTCTCTTGAGCAGGTTTTGTTCTGTAGTGAAGACTTTGAAGTGCATTTAGCTCTTGATCTGGAGCTTAAAGAATCTAGACTATTCTAGAATAATTTTCAACAAAGCGTTTCCACTTTGCTCTGCTTCCTCTTCCAGGATGGTTCTTTCCTATCTCACTCCTCTAATCTCACCCATTCTTCAGAAATGGGCTCATGAGTCATCATGTCCGATGAATGACACTCAGAATTCACCATTTCCTCTGCCAGGAAGCCCCTTCCTGTCATGTCCCCCATAACTCATCCTGAAAAACTCAAGTCACCCTGTCATCAGTAGCAGAAAACTACCTGACTCCAGATCAGAGATTTAGAGATTGCAGTACAGTCCATGTGTGCTTCTCTTTAGGGGCCCAGCATGTGGTTCTCCAAGTCCTATACAATATAAGGTACATACATATTTGCAGAATGTGTGGGCAAGCTGCATCATGCCATCATTTCTTTGGGTTATGCCATTAAGGGTTTCATAAGTGGCTTCACAGATAATCTCTTTGGCCCTCATCCCCTTCATTAAATCTATAAAAACATAAAACTAACTTCAGAATGTTCAGGGCTCCAGAACACAGGATCAAATGAATGTTTGGGATCTTAGTCCTAAGATGTCAAAAGTTATTTCTTAAGCCTTTGAAGTGGGTACTGTATCTATTGCCTGAGACTCTCCATTTTAAAGATTTTAAGTAGAAGTGGAAATTGGAATCACAAATGTGATCCTGATGTCCACGGCCTGCTACAATGTTTATGCATGGCATGGAAGCCATTGGGAATGAAGACTGGGCAATATATACTAGGTAAAAGGTCATATTGAATAAGCACCAGACAAATCAAAACCGTGACATTCATTTCCTTTTCTATAGTATTGGTCCTGGGGTTTGAACTCAGGACCTAGGTGCTATCCTTGACAGCTCAAGGAATGCTAGGTCAGGGTTAGCATTCTACCACTTGAGCCAAAGTGCCACTTCTAGATTTTTCTTCTAGAAGGGGAAGGTAAGTGTCTCACAGAGTTTTCTGCCCCGGCTGGCTTTGAACCTTGATCCTCCGATCTCAGTCTCTTGAGTAGCTAGGATTATAAGCTTCAATGGCCAGCTCAGCCTTCCATTTCCTTTTGAGGCCTTCATTGCTTCTGTTACCAAGTGGAGGGTGGAGAAAGAAGTTGACAGCTGAGTGATTTTTAGGATCTTCCGTCTCCACACTGATATGGGTCCAGGATTCTGGAAACAAATATTTTCAGTAAATTAAAATGACAAGCAGTTTGTTCATCTTATCTGTCTTTGTCTACCAAAGGGGACTCTTTTCTATAAGCCACCATGAAGACATACTTTTATTTGTGTCATTAATCCTTTCTTTGAATTGAGACACTTACAGGTAACAGGCAAGGAAACACAAATCCTCTGGGAAACTAGTTTGAAGAGAAAATTCCAATGCCCATTGTTTTTCTTGATTTCTTTTTGGCAATGTGCTAGACTTTTGGCTGCCCTTGCGTATTGTGAATCGAAACCAGTAGGAGAGGAGATTCCATCCTTGCTGATAGCTTCCAGCATGGGTGGGGAGCCCAGGCTTTCTGGAGCCAGGCTTGGCACATGAATTTCTGGGATGTGACAGTCCTAGAATCCTCTGTGGCTCTTCCTGAGCAGAACCACATTCAATACTGCCATGCAGCGTATTCAGGATGACGTTCCAGTTTTTGTTTAGCATCAATGATTCTGCTAAAGATGATCAGGTCCTGTTCACTGCCAAGAACCACCCCAAAGAGATTTATGTCAAATACCTGCGGGAGACGAGGGAGGAAGTAACTCCTCCTCCCCAGAATATGAAAACAACAGCTACAACTAATTGAAGTACTTTCTTTTTTTTCCATTTTATTTTTTATTATCAAGGTAATGTATAGAGGGGTTACAGTTACATTCACCAGGTAGTAAGAGCATTACTTCTTATACATTGATACCCCTTCTTATAGTTTTGTCTCCATTTCCCTCCCTCCAACCCCTCCCAATCATCTTGTTTTCCCCCCTTCCCTTTCCTATTTCAAATAAACGTATATACAATATGTCAGGTAACACAGTCAGATAAAGTAACAATATGAGATTAACCAAAGGGCAACAAAGGAGAAGAGAAACAATATAGTATACTAAGAACAACAATCACACAAGATAAAGCTCTTGTTTCCATATCCAAGAGACCCTGTCATTTAGTCTCATCCTATATGGCCTTATGTATCTAGGTTTTGCACTATTGTAATCCTCTGCTAGGAGAGTCCTAGATGTGTACTAATTATTATAAATGAGGGAAACCATTGAGCCTATGCTCCTGACTTACTTCACTTAATATGATTTTTTCTAAGTCTTTCTATTTCCGTACAAATGGGGCAATATTGTTCTTTCTGACAGCAGCATAGAATTCCATTGTGTATAAATACCACATCTTGTTGATCCACTCATCAAGTGAGGGACATCTGGGTTGGTTCCATATCTTTGCTATGGTAAATAGTGCTGCAACAAACATCATTGTGCTAGTGGCTTTAGTATGTCCTTGTTTCTGGATTTTAGGGTAAATGGCAAGAATTGAAGTACTTTCTAAGTGCCAAGATTCATCCTGTGTGTTTCTCACACAGCGACGTGTATTGGGGATGCTGTGGACACAGGCTGAGTTTTGGAGAGGTTCTGTAACTACATTCAGATCACAAATTCTACAGAATTCCCATTCAGACACAGGATGGCTGCATCCCCATTTAGTGCCATAGCCCTCTATGCAACACAGCCTCTGGAAAATGGTGCCTACACATTCTTGGGTACAATCCGCACCTAGGTATGAGAATGTGGAGATAGTTTCTGATGGAATCTGGGAGGGTATTAAGAGCCACTTGTTGGCAAAGATCCCCAATTATCCACAAGACAACTTTTGGATAATCGATAAATAGAAATGAAAAGGGAATGATCCCAGGAAGCATCTCATTGGGAAGAAATTCAGGAGCCATTAAAGAATTATATGAGTTAGAATAAATGACACGAGCTGCTATAACAAGCACCTCCACACCTCAATGGCTCCACATAATGCTTAATTCATCTTCTAATAATGTCAGTGGGAGGGCTCTGCTTCCCACATCATTCAAGGCAAAGAATACAACTTAAGAGAGTTTTTTTTAATTCAAGAATTTGAAACAATTGAAATTAGTGCAAAAAATTACAATGAACAGGATCAAAAAATTATTTTTTTCGTTCCTTGTTTTTTTTGTTGTTGTTGTTTTGTTTTTTGCCAGTCCTGGGCTTGAGCTCAGGGCTTGAGCCCTGCCCTTGAACTTTCTCAAGGCTAAAGCTCTAGCAGTTGAGCCTCAGCACCACTTCCAACTTTTTCTATGTACGGAGGAATCGAACCTGGGTCTTCGTGCATGCTAGGCAAGCACTCTACCACTAGGCCAAACTCCCAGACCCCCTTGGTTTTTTGTTTGTTTGTTTGTTTTTGTGGTAAAGGAGTTTGGACTTGAGGCCTTAGCACTTGCGAGGCAGGCTTTCTACTCCTTGAGCCTTTCTGAGGTAGGGTCTCATGCTTATCCTTGTGCTGGCCTGAAGTATGATCCTCCTGTTTACACCTCCTAAATAGCTTGGGGGCCCCACCATGCACTGCTTTATTCTGTTGGTGGAGATGGGGTCTTGTGCATTTTTTTTGTGGTTTGAACTTGAACCATGGTCCTCCTGCCTTTGTTCCCTGAATGGGCAGGAATTATAGGCATGAGCTTCTGCACCAACTCAAATTTTTAAATAAAGGCAGAGTTTAACTAAGTAGGTTAAGAGGGAGATTAGTAAGACTGATCCATCCTGGCTAATTAAAGAGTAATTTTATCTATCTATCTGTCTGTCTGTCTGTCTATCTATCTATCTATTTATCTATCTATCTATCTATTTTTTTTTCCGTTCTGGGGCTTGAACTCTGGGCCCAGGCACTGTCTCTGAGCTTCTTTGGCTTAAAGCTAGCACTCTACAACTTGGGCTCCAGCTTTTTTTGAGTAGTTTATTGGAAATCAGAGTCTCACAGACATTTTTGGCCAGGCTGGCTTCAAACCACAATCCCTAGATCTTAGCCTTCTAAGTAGGTAGGATCATAGATTTGAGGAAAATAAAAGCACATGCTAGTTCCTTTTTCATCATACCTAGATGCTCCAGTGCAGCCTAATTAACAAGTAACTGCTTTTCCTGTCTCCCTAAATAAGCTCATTTCTCTGGGACCCCACATTTGCCCAAACAAAACCCACTACAGTGCCCTCATTGATGTGTTCTTTTTTCCTTTTATTTGACTGCTTTATTTTATTTTGTTTTATTTAGGCAATACCAGAGACTGGATTTAGAGCCTCATGCTTGCTTTCTTGCTTGGCTGGCACTCTACTACACAGTCCTAGCTATTCAAGAGAAAGTCAGCTGGAGAGTCATCATTTGAAGCCTAGATAGAAAATTCCATGAGATGCCAATCTCCAACTAACCAGATAAAAGCTGGACTGGATTGGCTCAAATGGTAGAGAGCCTACTTATTAAGTAGGCTCCACTGCAGGCCTAACCTGGAGAGATAGTCCCAGAGAGTCTTCTATTTTAGGGGCTATCTGAGATTCTTGTTGCTTTTATGGAGAAACCCCCCCAGCTAACTCCTAACAATGTAGTTTTTATCACTGTAAATCAATGGTGATATTACATTGCCAATAATATTAACACATAAATATAAACTCATATTGCAGACAAATTGCACCAACCTAATCATAATCCAAGACCAATGGACTTCCATGTCTTAAAAGTGCATAGTTGAGTAGCCCTAGAGAATGGGCTTTGACACAAGGCTGGCAAGCTTGGGAGGCAGGGCAGATGCTCATGGCATCATGTCCGCACCCTTTTCCTTAGATGAGCCCTTTCCTCACCAACTCAACTAATGTAGCACCCACCACATAGGTCACATGGATCTATTTCATTTTCTCCTTTCCTACTAGAAACATTCTGATATTTATTGACTCCTTTGTTTTTTTGGTACCCACACTTGCTAGGCTAACTCTACCGCGGAACCACACTTCCAACCTTTATTGCAAGGATGAGGTAATGCCTTGTTTATGGCCAGGTGTGTATCTAGACCACAATCTGCCTATTTCACACTTGCCATGATAGCTGGGATGATAACATGACTGTGATACCTTCCTTCTTCAAAATGGATTTCAAAAAGTCTCATGGATTTTACTGCCCAGGCTGGCCTCGAACCATGATCCTCATAATCTCTGTTTCTCACATAATGAGGATATCAGGCCCGCACCCCCAGGTTGAGCTATTGGTTGAGAAGGGGTCTTTCATGTTGCCTGGTCCTGCTTCCAACTTCAGTCCTGGACTTAGCATCTCAAGTAGCTGGGACCTAGCACTTCTTGACTATGCACTGTTTTTTATTTTTATTTATTCTTTAGCTGGGTGCTGGTGACTCACTTCTGTAATCCCAGCTATTCAGGAAGTTGAGATCTGAGAATCAAGGGTCAAAGTCAGCCTGGGCAGACAAATCCCAGAGATTCTTCATTCCAATTAATCATTAAAAAGCTGGAAGTAGAGGTATGGTTCAAGTGGCAGAGCTCCAGCCTTGAGCAAAAAAGCCAAACAAGAGTTCAAGCCCCAGAACTGGCACACACACAAGTTTTAGATTTATTTTCTCCCATCATGATGTATTATGAAATCAGGAACTTTTTATTTTCTCTTTGGCCCTGTGTCTTCAGAAAACATGATAGACCTTCACTATGGAAAATGTACCACCACCCCCCCCCCCCACAATTCGAGGTGAATAAGTAAACAGCATGAAGTCAATTTACTCATTATCCTTTTTCTGCTCTTCTATATTTTATTGTCAGGGTAATGTATAGAGGGGTTACAGTTACATTCACCAGGTAGTAAGAACATTACTTCTTATACACTGATACCCTTTCCCATGTTATCCTTCATATTTCAAAGGCAAATGTTTCCCAGGATTCTCAGTGTCTCTTTGTGTATCATGAACATGAAATGAGTTCTAGAAAAGTCTGTGGAGGCAGCTTTTGCAAATGTTAAACACTCAGTATTGAAGCTGAAATTAGGCATCCACATAGACCCACATTCCTGGGGTGTAAGTTAGACAGCTATGTAACTAACATAAAATTCTTGACCTGACTTGCCAATGGCATTGTCCTTCACCAGCAGAATTCTTAGCCATTACTTCCACTTGTGCATCACTTACCAAATGGCCTGAGCCAACTTTAATGACCCAAATTCAAGTCACAGCTATTGATTCAGTATTTGTGGATGTAATCAAACTGGGTGTTCTTTTGGATATTGATTGGGTCATGCTACTTTCTCATCACCTGATCCAATAACTTTTAAGAATCTTCTATCAATTCATAAGGTACTAATTCAGAGCTAGCTAGTGTGTGTGTGTGAGGTGTGTGTATGTGTGTGTGTGGTGTGTGTGTGCATGCATATGTGTGGAGATACCAGAGCTTGTAGAGCTTGAACTCAGGGCTTGGGCACTGTCCCTTATCTTGTGCTCAAGACTGGTACTCTACCACTTGAATCACCTCCTACTTCTACTTTTTATTTTGTTTTTTTTTTTGTTGAGTAATTGGGGATAAGATTCTCATGGACTTTCCTGCCAGGCTGGCTTTGAATGTCAGTCCTTAGATCTCAGCTGCCTGAATAGCTAGGCTTATAAGCTATAGCCACCTGGCAAGAGTCATCTCTTTATTTTGGCATTCTCTACATTTTAATCCTTCCACATTACTTGAATTGCAACATCTCTGAAATCAGGATGGCTTATAATCAACATTTATGAATATATTAGTTCTTTTTCTTGGAAAAAGATATTATTAAAGTAATGCTATCTTTCCATCAAGGGCAACTGAAGATCAAGAAAAGAGTATTTGCAAGAAGCATGACAGGTTTATAATCTTGATATATTAATAATTTGTAAAATGATGAGAAAACAGTATAATCTCAAAAATTATAAAGGCCATGAAACTTCCATTCCATATACAATAAATATATAACTAGTCATCAAATATAAACAACCTCACCAGGAATCAGAAAAATGTAAATTAAAATATAAAGGAAACCACATTTTTTAACTTTGAGTATAGCAAAGGTATTGGGCACCAGTGGCTTATACCTATAACCCTAGCTTCTCAGAAGCTGAGATCTGAGGATCACAGTTCAAAGCCAGCCCGGGCAGAAAGGTCTGTGAGACTCTTATAGCCAATAAACTACACAGAAAAAAAACTGGAGGTGGTGCTGTGGCTCAAGAGGTAGAGCACTAGCCTTGAGTACAAAGAGGCTCAGGGACCCTTGAGTTCAAGCCTCAGGACCAGGGGAAGGGAGGAAGCAGAATAGCAAAGGAAGGGTGGCACCTGTCTATAATCCATGCTATCTGGGAGATGAGAAGATCATGGTTCAAGACCAATCCAGAGAAATAGATAATGAGATCCTATCTCAAAAAAAATAGCCAGGCTCAATGGTTCACATTTGTAATCCTACTGCAAAAGAGGTAGAGTTAAATGACTACAGTCTAAGGCTTGCCTCTAGTAAAGGCGAAAACCTACTTAAAAATAAAGCACAAAGGCCTGGGGACATGGTTCAAACCATGAAGCACTTGCCTACCAGTTTAAGGTTCTATGTGTAACCCCTCCCTCCTCCAAAAAAAAATCCACTGCTAATTAGTGTTAAATAGAAGAGAGAATTTTTATCTAATGCTGATCGATTGATCCAAAATGTCGAGAGGAATTTGGCAGTGTAAATTAAAATCCTGTAATAGTCACATCTTATTAACATAAATAAGCCAGGAAGGGGGTAAAAGTCAAGGTACAAAGTTAATATACTGTATTTCAGTTATGTAAAAACTGAGCAGAAAGCCGGGCACCAGTGGCTTATGCCTTCCATCCTCACTAGGTGAGTTGCTAAGACTATTGGGATCATAGTTTGAGGCCAGCCCAGAGAGAAAAAATTTTTTGAGACCCTTTCTTAACTAAGCACAGAACACAATATTGCTAGCCTATTGTGTCAGCTGTTGAGACACCTGACATAGTGGATCAGACCCAGCATTCCAGTGGGTAGGAAGAAAGATCCTATCTCAAAACTAACAAACAAAAATCAGGCTGGCAGCATGGCTCAGTAGGAAAGGTGCCTGTAGAGCAAGCTCGAGGACTACAGTCTTCTGACAGAATTTTCATTTATCACCAAAGGAAAAAAAAAAGAAAATCACTCAACACAAAGTCTCCTCTCCTAAGAGACCAGAAATTATGTGGGTTCTTTCCTTCCTTCCTTCCTTCCTTCCTTCCTTCCTTCCTTCCTTCCTTCCTTCCTTCCTTCCTTCCTTCCTTCCTTATATTTGTGTAGCCTGATTCACAAGATAAATAATCTATGCTTTGTTAGATTTAGAAGACTGAACTGTCTTGGTTCTTGTATTTTCAGTGTTAGGATGATTGTTTTGAAGCTTGTTGTGTTGAATTGTGTTGAAGTTGGTGTCACTCTTGTTGTTGTTATTTGTGTCTTGTTGGCACAATAGAGAATGGTTGGTTAAGATTCCTCTGTAAAGCAATACTTTCCAGGATGAGGAAATTCTCAATGTCCTTGCTAAAGATGGGATTACTCAGCTCTTTATTATCTCTTGCAAATAATAGTCGGATACAGCTCATATCATATAAATGTTTATCCAGAAGCCCAGCAAATATGATATGCTGCTAATGAACAGTTACATAATAAGAGCATTGACAATGTTCTTGATGACAGGTCCAGGTCAGGCCTGCTCCAGCACAGAGAACTCTCCTGGAGGGCCTGGCTGGGTTTTCTGTTCCTCATAGACCTCATTTCTGATCTTGAAATATTATCTTTCCTTTTCTATCTTTTGTTTGTCTGAAAAGTCCCACACAGAAAGAAAATTCAGCTTGCAGCAACCAAACTAACAAACAAAATCACCACATGTATTTGCTTGCACCTTTGATATGAGCAGGAAGAAAAATCAATCAGTAAAATGGATATTAAGAGTATAATTTGTATTTCTTTGATGGCTCAGTGACTTCTTTGTTATGATATTTATCATCTCATAGATTCATAGTTTTTGAATTTTTTTTCCTTAGATAACAAAGCTCAGGCACTTGAGCATTTTGTAGACTAGTTAGGAGAGGTGATATGTAGTGAAAAGTTAATCAGGCTGCATGGTTTGATTCTCAAGTCTTGTGTGTGTGTGTGTGTGTGTGTGTGTGTGTGTGTGTGTGTGTGTGTGTGTCTGTGTCTGTGTGTGTGTGTGTGTGTGTGTGTGTGTGAACGTGTGCTGGTACAGGGGTTTGAACTCAGGACCTTGTACTTGCACATGCTTGGTTGATGTTCTACCACTTCAGCCATGCCTCCTGCCCAGGTTTTGATGGTTATCTTGAACATGGAGTTCATACATTTTCTGTCTAGGCTGGCTCTGACTGTGATGCCCTGGATCTCAGCCTCTTGATGGTTCATAAGTGTGAACCACCCAACTTCAAGCTGAGCTGCATGGGAGTTATGTTCTTTGAGACGAGGAAGGATCTCTGCTATTCAGGACAAATACAGAGTGTGCACATTGAGCCAGGGGATGGGCACAGGGCTGCCATGAGGCCCTGTCTTGGAAGAGAGGGGGAAAGGAGGTAACTTCTGCTCACTGGCAACTCGCGCATTGCACCTCATGCGTCATATTCTAGCTTTTCACTCAGCAGATCTGTAGGCCCTGAGCTGTGACATCATTATGACATCATTAATGATATTGTCTCTAATTCAGATTAACTGCAGAGATTATAAGACTGTCTTCTAGAAGGTTTGTTTTTTTCATTCTTTCTTTCTTGCTTTGCTTGCTTGCAGTTGTTTGCTTCCTTTCTTTCTTTTGTTGTTGCATGTGGGGCTTAAACTCTGGGCCTGAGCCCTGTCCCTGAGCAATTCAGCTCAAGGTCAGTGCTCCACCATTTGGAGACACAGGACCACTTCCAGTATTCTGGTGGGTAATTGGAGGTAAGAGTCTCAAGGGCTTTGTTGCCTGGGCTGGCTTTAAATCATTATCCTCAGTTCTCAGCCTCAGATTCCTGAGTAGCTAGGATTATAGCTATGGGCCCACTGGCACCCGGTGGTTTGTCAGTTTTTTAAGTTACTGAGTTAATGTTCGGCACCATTTATTTATTTAATATTTTAACTCAAAAGACAATGACAAGCTGAGTGCTAGTGACTTATGCTTGTAATCTGAACTACTCAGGCGGCTGAGATCTGAGGATCACTGTTCAAAGCTAAGCTGGGCTGACAAATCAGAGATTCTTATCTCCCTTTAAGTAGCATAAACTGGAAGTAGAGCTGTGGCTCAAGTAGTAGAACACCAACCTTGAGCAGAAAAGCTGAGGGACAGAACCAGGCACTGAGTTCAAGTTCTAGTATCAGCATGCGCGTGCACGTGCACGCACACACGCACACACACACACACACACACACACACACACACACATGATAATGACAATGAATTATTTACTTCAGCTTTTAAGGTTTTCAAGTTTGACCTCACTGTATTGGAGAAGCAGCTGGTCTGCCATGTTACTCTCGACTTGCCTCTATTAAAAAAAATAAAGTTGAGGGCTTGCTTGACTTTTACAAAAGGACCCCCTGTTCCCTTTGGCCCCAAAACTGTCCTTAAAGGATGCTGCAGAGATAGCTAAAGAAGGACAGAAAAATAAGGAAATGCAAACAAAAGGGTTAGAAGACTAGAGGGCAAATCCAGAAAAGAACACAAGTTTTGCGCTGGTTGGGACTGTGGGGACAGTTGCACAATTGTGTTTCTTGCCATTGTTGTGTGTTTTGCTTGGACACACCACCACTTCCTCTGTGCCCTATGTGACACAAGTATTTGTGGGGAAGGTTAAAATCACAGCGAAGTTGTTTATGTGGCATGTTCTTTGGCAGGACATGCTTCTTCTGTTTGTCTGAAAAGTCCAACGAAGAAAGACAATTCAGCTTACAGCAAGATTTAAGTGCTGAGAACAGGTCAAGGCATAAAATGGATTTGAATTAAGAAGAAAGGAAGCCTGGTACCGGTAACTCACGCCTGTAATCCTAGCTACTCAAGAGTCTGAGATCTGAGGGTCAAGGTTCAGAGCAAGCCTGGATGTGAGATTCTTATTTCCAACTAATCATCAGAAAACTGGAAGTGAAGTGGTAGAGTACCAGCCTTGAGGAAAAAAAGCTCAGTAACAGTCCTTAGGTCCTAAGTTCAAGCCCCAGTACTGACAAAATGGAAGGGAGGGAACGAGGGAGGGAGGAAGGAAGGAAAGAGGGAAGGAAGGATTGAAGGAAGGAAGGAAGGAAGGAAGGAAGGAAGGAAGGAAGGAAGGAAGGAAGGAAGGAAAGAAGGGCCTTAGCCCTAGTGCCAGTGGCTCACTTTAGTAATCCTAGCTACTTAAAAAGCCAAGATTTCTGTTCAGAGCTGAACTGAAAAAACTGATAGACTCTTAGTTCCAATTAACCAGCAAAAGGAACAGAAGGAAGGAAGGGAGAGAGAAGGAAGGGAAGAGGGGAGGAAGGGAGGGTAGGAGGGAGGGAGGAAGGAAGGAAGGAAGGAAGGAAGGAAGAAAAGAGAAAAGAATAAGGGCCAGGAGTTTGGCCTAGTGGTAGAGTACTTGCCTAGCATGCACAAAAACCTGGGTTCAATTCCTCGGTACCACATACATAGAAAAAAGCCAGAAGTGGTGCTGTGGATCTAGTGGGAGAGCTCTAAGCTTGAGGAAAAAAGCCCAAGGACAGTGCTCAGCCCTGAGTTCAAGCACCACGACTGGCAAAAACAAAAACAATGTTTGTGAAGTAATGCACCTTCTATCTGGTGAATATAATGTAAGCCTTCTATTAATTACAATAAAGATACATGAAAAAAAGAATAAGTTGAAAGTGGTGCTGTGGCTCAAATGGTAGAGCTCTTAAGAAAGCCCAGTGCTCAGGCACTGAGTTCAAACCCAGTACTGGCGAGAAAGAGAGAGAGAGAGAGAGAGAGAGAGAGAGAGAGCAGAGAGAGAGAGAGAGAGAGAGAGAGAGAGAGAGAGAGAGGAGAGAGGGAGGGAGGGAGGGAGGGAGGGAGGGAGGGAGGGAGGGAGAGAGAGAGAGGGAGGGAGGGAGGGAGGGAGGGAGAGGGAGAGAGTTCAATCTTGGGAGGGAGGGAGGGAAGGAGGGAGGGAGAGAGGAAGATCTGTAGGAAGAAACGTTATGTCTCAGAAGTCTACTGGTCACATGCATTCTGAAAATTTCTCCCAAAGTGAAAAAAACTGCTGGTCTCAAAGCCTGCACCACCTCTACCTTTCGACTGGCCGATGAGAAAGGCCAGGTTAGCTTTCGAACGAAGCCCCCATCTCCTGTAATCCCTCTGCTCACAGCGTCTCACCATGGCTCTTTAGTGATAGGTGGGTGTTTGACTATGCAAATACAGGCCATGTATTTAAGAAAAAGAAATGTCATCATGTGTACATATGATTTATTCTAAGGCTTTTCCTCTACTGACATTCAGATTTCTTTTTTTCCCCCCTCATGCTAAGAACTTGAGGTGTTTATCCCTGCCTGAATGCAACAAGACAAAGCCTTGAAGGAAAAAAAATAATCCATAAACTTGAAACCCTGGGGATATTGTATCCGCTGGGGTTAAAGGTCAATGAGAGACTCCACATTCAATTAAAGTAGGTAGACTATAAAGAGTTTTAAAGCCAGCTGTTTTCAATTTATATGTGATCTCTATCCTGGAAAGATTTATGGCCAATAAATATCAAATATTATTTACACAGGACTAAGCTTATGAGAGGACTTTTGTGCATTGCCTCAGATTGTATGTGACAATACACATTCCACAGGACAGAAGCAGTGTTGGTGTCTGAGTATTCCACTGGGAATTTCAGTGAATTTTTACCTGAGAATTTTATGCGTTAAGTCACAAGGAAAAAACAAAAAAACAAAGCACATCCATTTATTTCGTCCTCTCCCAGCCATCACTGACTTCTCTGGCTTTTTGGACACTAGTCACATAGCTTATACTTCTTTAATGGTGCTTGTATTACTCTTTCTTACATTCTGGAATTTTATTCTGAGCAGAGACAAGCCAAGGGGTAAAGGCCAAGGCATTAGAAAGCCTAGGGTGTTAATGTATAAGAAGCGTTTAAAGACCACTGGAAGTCTTCCATGTATCCGTGGTCCTCTCAGGAGGTTCCTGCCCTGGTGGAATGAATGTGTTGAGAAGACTTTGGTTGGTGGCTGACACTTCCGTGGGGCCAGCTTCACAAACAGTGGTTGGCCACCAAACTTTTAGGAAGCAGATGGATTGTGGGTAGTGCAAGGCTGTGTTTCTGTTGAATGGCAGAGTTGGGGGTGAGGGGGGGGTAGGGTTAAAACCCAGTTCCTTCCTCTAACAAATATGGAGGAGGCATACAATTGGTCTACTCTGGTTCTCCACATGTCTTAGAATGGCCCTGATTTTGGGCCACTGATTGTTTTTGTTTCTAGGTTATTTCTTCTCATTCCATATGGTCTTCTTCTCCCATTCATTCTTATTGCTATCTGTGATCTTTTTGAAGCACAATTCTAGTCATAGTATTCCTTCCGAAATTCTGATGCTGCTAATTGTTTACCATAGATCTTATTAAAAAGAGTCTGAGTTTAGCCTAGTGGTAGAGTGTTTGCCTAGCATGCATGAAGGCCCCGGTTCAATTCCTCAGTACCACATAAATAGAAAAAAAAAAAAAGCTGGAAGTGGTACTGTGGCTGGCTCAAGTGGTAGAGCTCTAGCCTTGAAAAAGCCCAAGGACAGTGCTCAAGCCCTGAGCACAAGCCAGGGAATGGCAAAACAAACAAAAAGTCTGTTTCCTTAGCCACTGAGAAGAAAGCTGGAGAGGAAAGCCATTCAAATGGTGCAAGCTACCCTGTATCATCTCAAACCACAAGCTCATTTGTAGCAGAAGATAAGGATAATGAGGGAAGGTGTGGCATCTTTTATGACTACCTCTTTCTCTTCCATGAATATCTTTTCTTTTCTTTTCTCTTCCTTTCCCTCCCTCCCTCCCTCCCTCCCTCCCTCCCTCCCTCCCTCCCTCCCTCTCTCCCTCCCTCCCTCCCTCCCTCCCTTTCTTCCTTCCTTCCTTCCTTCCTTCCTTCCTTCCTTCCTTCCTTCCTTCCTTCCTTCCTTCCTTCCTTCTTTCCTTCCTCCTCCACCTCTTCCTTCTCTTCCTCCTATCTTCTTCTTTTCCTTCTCTTTCTTCTTCATTGTGGGGCTTGAACTCAGGATCTGGGCACTGTTCCTGAGCTTTTATTTTTACTCAAGACTAGCACTCTACCACTTTGAACCAGTGATGCACTCCCAATTTTAAGGGGTTAATTGGAGACAAATCTCATGGACTTTCCTGTCTTGACTAGCTTTGAACATTGATCCTCAGATCTCAGCCCCCTGAGTAGCTGGGATTATAGATGTGAATTACCAGCACCCTCACCTGTGAATCTTGTTCAGAAGATGATCTATATATCTTGCAAGGCTCAGCTCAAAAATGTTCTCTTCTGTGAAATGCTTCCTGGAAAGCTTTCTCCTCATTTACTCATTTTCTCTTTCTTTTTTTGTCTCTTCCTCTCTCAATCTAGAGTTGAGTTTGTCAGCATCTCACCAGGAGTCCGTGGTAGCGTGAGAATTGTTACTATCTTATTATTTAAAGGACGGTATATTCTCCTGTTTATGGTGTCGGGCAGCAGCTTGGAGCTTCCTGAACATGTTCATTATATTAATCATTGCTCCCAACTGGATCCATGATGGCCATATGTGGACGATAGAGAAATCAGCCTATCACGTGGTCAAAATGCAATAGTTTGAATGTCTCCTTTGGGCAAAGGAATGCTTTTTATGTTTTCTTCTTCCTGAATTCTCTCCATCTCCATTTGAGTGCAATCCATTATCCCCTTGTTAGGAAAAAAAAGATATTAAATGTCTTACAGTGAATTTACCTTGGAATTGGAGTGATGTTAAAAGAAGACTGGAATAAATGATTCTCAAGCAGGAACTCTCTTTGCCATTCACTGTGGCTTAATGGATTGAGCTGACCTGAAGTTTGTAGGCAAAATATTTCTTTGAAAAAGATTTCTTTTTTCCTCTAGTGCAGTTGGGGGCCTGAGGACCTACTGCCTCTCCTGTGACTTAATTAGTAGCCACCAGGAGTCGGGCCAGCAAACTTGATCCATCAGTCCTGGGGATTGAAGGCAAATGCAATTGATAAAATAATCTTGAGATGCACCACAGAACCTTATTATTGTGAATTTATACCTAAAAGATAATAACTATATGTCAGTCCTGTATATGGCTTTTACTTACTTTTTGTCCTAACATTAGCTCACATTATCACAAAGTACATGTTACAAATTCTCTCTCACATGTAGAATCTAGTCCCTAAAATGAAGGATAGGCATGTAAAACAGATTCTATTTGGGGATGTGTCAGTAGACTGGGTGAGGTGGAAGGACACATAGATACAGCCAAAGAAGTACATGCACATCTGTGACAATACACTAATAAAACCTGCCGAGTTATGCTTTTAAAGGGCGAGGAAAGTAAGAAAGATAAGAGGGTGAATTTGCTCAAAGCACATGGTATGCAGGTATGGATATGTCTACATTTTCTTTTCATGAGAGGGTCATAGTTAAAAGGAAATAAGATGATGAGCCCTCCCTGCCCCAAGGCTTCCCTTGTACAATTAAAAAAAAATAAATAAGATGGTGAAGTGGCATAAACCAATTATTCTTTATGCCTGCAGAGAAATGCCCTGGACATAAACATACATTATCAACATTCTCTTTATCTTCTTCTCCACCAAAAGCAGAGCCATCATATACTAAATATTTCTACCAAAGGGACAGTAAACACACCTGCTTGCACAAGCCCTTAATCTTCCCCTAGCTTCCATCCATGGAAAACAGTACTGATGAATCACAGCATACTCTCTGGAAGATAGCACCAATGGACCAATGCCCTCTTTTTCCTCTCAACCTTGAACTCTTCCACAAGCTCCCCGTAGCAAGGAAAACCTTCATTCTATTTGTAGTCTTTTACATGCCCAAATACTAATTACACAGAGGTGGGTGACACACAATCTTTGCTTTCAAAGCCACTGTACTCTAGTGAGTGAGGTAAAGTCAACAGTCAACCTTAATCCCTACCCCTCTCACCTTTTCTGTTTATGAGAAATCCATAATTCAAAGCAAAAAAAGATTAGCTTTCTTTGTCTGTGGAGAGGAGTAAGACTGAAATGTGCTATTTAATTATGAAGCCACTTGGTTTGTGTTTGTTTTTCTCCTAATTCTGAGTGAATTCTTCTAAGTCTAGTCTAAAAATAGTATAGTTGTCCGGTTTAGTGGGAAAAAGCTTTAACTTCCTCTTTGTGGTTCGTGAAAGAACCTTCCAACCTTAATGGGATTTTTCTCCCCCTTTACTGACAAGGTAGCCACAACCTCTATTTCCTTAAAATCCTCCCGTGTTGAATGGTGTGACTTGGCACCTTCTCATGACTGGTAGGCCAAATGAGATTTCTCTACTCCTTTCTCCTCCAGCTCTGGGAATGAGAGGCCTCAGTTCTGACACTTCCTTGACCCACGGAGGGTCTCCTTGCTCTCCTTAGTTGTCTCTAGGGGGTAACTGAGCCTTCAGGCCAACCATTATAGATGAAGCTTCAAATGCAGAGGATGCAAGGTGACCTCAGAGCAAAGCTTTACATGTTACCCTGAGGTGTACATGATTAAAAACAGATTTGCAAAGCAGAGTAAGAAGCCAGAGAAAGCTAGCCAGCCAGCACAAGCTGCAGCGAGATTTTTACAGCCAGAAGATTCTGAAATGCAGAACAGGGGAGGGAGAGTGACAGGGATTTCTTCTCATAGTATTAACTGAGCCTTGCCTTCCCTTAACCCAGAGAGAAGGCACTTGGCCCATGCCATGTGTATCTTTCAAGCTGCTGCACCACTGAAACCTCTGGGTTCTCAGTCTCCACTGCACAGGGATCCTTCTTCCCTGCCAAGAAAGTCAGCAGGTTTCTGGATGCTCTTGATAAACCCAGAGAAGAAGATCGCCCAGGGATGCAGCTGTTGCTACCCCTGCTAAGAGAAATCGTTCTTTTGTTTCAGCATGTTTTCACTTGAGGCTTTCTGAGACAACTCCATGTAAAGCAGAAAAGAAAATTAATAAGCTGTATGGATGTCTGCTGAAATAGGGCACTGTGAGGTACAGTCAAGAGCATCAGGTATCATTCCAGGCCACCAATGGGTGAGGATTAAGGGACAGATGGGTCATTACAGGCATAATGTCGCAGTTTGCCACAACAACCTCGGGGGCCATGGAAGCTGATTGTGGCTCTTACATACTTCACACCTTCATAAGGGCCAAGGGGCCCTTGTCTTCTCTAGTATTAACTCTTTTTTTCCTACCTATTCAGTACTGACTTGGCATATTAATTACGTATATCTGGCGAATACACTTTTTGATCTATGATGCCAATATCAACATGTCATGGACATGAGTTCAAAATCAGCTATAAATGAATACTCTCGGTCAACAGCATTGTTTTTAAAGTGATAATGACAATATCTGAAAAATAATGGGAAATCCTATGCATTTGGTACATTTGCATGTAGACCATTACACTGAAGTATTTTCTCTTTTTTTGGAGTGTGTGCTGGTTCCGGCACTCTTACTTGGCTTTTTCCCTCAAGGCTGGCGCTCTTATCACCTGAGCCACAACTCCACTTCTGATTTTTTGATGGTTAAGATATGAACTCATATTCATATATAACAAATATATTTGTATATAAATTTTATTCATCCATCTGAAAGAATGAAGCTATATTATTTTCAGGAAAATGAATGGATCTGGAAAAAAAAAATCATACCAAGCAAGATAAACCAGACTCAGAGATACAAAGAATACCAAGTATTGGCAAAAAAGCCCAACAACCCAAAACACTAAAAGGTCATTGTTTTTTCTCATATGTGGATATTAGGTCTATAATATAAACATATGTGAACAGGATTGCATGCATGCATATATATGTATGTGTATTATATATATGTGTGTGTATGTATATATATATATATGCACAAACTGACTAAAAACTGAAGTGTGGAATGTTCAGGAATAAGATTACATGATGCAATGCTTTTGAACAATGAACAGTTTAATAAAATGAATATCAGGAAGTGGAAACATATCTTTTCCACAGAAGGGCTGGGAGCTAATGGGAGGGAGTATGCAAATGGAAAGAGGAATAGTGAGTGGTAAATATTATTATAATATTCAAAATACTTATGTAAAAATGGAACTAAGAAATTTGAGCGGATGTGTGATTGGATCAAGATGCATTATACACATAAAGTAAAATGTGAAATTGAACCCCCCATTTGACTATTTGGAAATTTTAAAAATGAAAAAAACCCTCTTTTTTTTTTTTTTTTTTTTTTGCCAGTCCTGGGCTTGAGCTCAGGGCCTGAGCACTGTCCTTGGACTTTCTCAAGGCTAGAGCTCTACCACTTGAGCCTCAGCACCACTTCCGGCTTTTTTCTATGTATGTGGTACCGAGGAATCGAACCCGGGTCTTCATGCATGCTAGGCAAGCACTTTAACCTCTAGGCCAAACTCCTGGCCCGAAAAAAAAACCCTATTGTTTTCTATATTTTCTTCAGGTTTTTGTTTCAGATGAGGAACTCCATATGGAGTCCAGCCTGTTAGTCTGTGACTAAAGCAAAATCTCACATCCTTCCTAGTTTCATGGATGCTTTTTCCTTGCTTGAAGTATGCTAGATCTCTGGGTCAATCCAGATAGAATCATGAGAAGAAAATCTGCCTGTTTCTTCACTCTATATGGTTGAAGGAGTCATTCTAATTATCTCTGTCTTCATGTCTGAGGCTGGATTTGGAAGTGTTCAGGGAGGCAATCAGAAAGGAAAGATGGGTTTATTGTCAGAAGCTCAAGGATACACTAAGGCATGGAAAGTTGAGTCGGGATTCACAATGACAGACTATAATTCACGTCAACCTGGAGGCAGTGAGAAGCTGGGTTCTTCACTACAAAGCTAAACATGTCTGGACCAAGAGTGAGAGAAGGTTAAGAACGTTCCAGGGGAAGTTGGGTCATTTGCCCATCTGTGAAGTAAACTGTCACAATCACAAACTGCCTACTTACTTCTCCTGCATTTCTGAAGTGGAAAAAATGTCTACATGCTTCTTGACTGCCATCTCCCAATAGTACAGAGCAAGAGAGAGAGAGAGAGAGAGAGAGAGAGAGAGAGAGAGAGAGAGAGAGAGAGAGAGAGAGAGAGAGAGTGTTCAATCCTAACTTTTTACATCTTTACTTATTTTTATTGAATAGATGATGAGCAGGGGGTTACAGTTACCTAAGTAAGATAGTGAATATGTTTGTTTTTAAACATTGTTCCTTCATCCTTCATTTACTCCCATGTAGCCTTCACTACTCCCTCCAATCTCCCCTAAGTTGTAAAGTTCATCTCTAACGTAGTGTCAAGTGATTATCAATGTTGTCCGGCTCTTTCTGTGACTCCCTTTCCCTTCCACATATTGCATAATCTTATATGTAAGACACAAGGTACAGAAAACTAAGAGAAATGAAAACAACACCAAGACATGTGAAAGGGTATCAATGTATGTGAATTAATGCACCTTCTATCTGGCAAATATCATGTAACCCTTTTATTAATTACAATAAAAATATCAAAAAAATTAGAAAAAAGAAATGAAAACAACAAAAAACACATACAGTACATACTAAGAGCCTTGTTTCCATACCTGGAGTTCATGTTGATATGCTATATATATATGGCCCTCCACACTGAGCAATTGGGTTATTGAGATACTTTTAAGAGTATCTTAGGCATATCCTAGTTTTTACAAGTGAGAGAAATCATGCCATCTACTTTTCTTTGGGCATAGCTTATATAATTTTTTCAAGGTTTTTCATTTCCTTATGAATGGGGCAATGTCATTCTTTCTGACAGAAGCTTAGAACTCCATTGTGTATATTCCACATCTTCTTGATCCATTCATCTACAGAGGGGAATCTGGGTTGGTTCTATATCTTTCGATCCTAACTTTAATTCAAGGGATTGAATTTTTGGAAGAGCTCATCTGGGTCAAGTTGGCTCATCACAAAGCAACTAAAAGCTAACATATGGGAGGAGAGGAGGGGAAGGGTGAAGTTCTGCCTGCATCTGTTATTATTAGTTGGATACTGCCCTGCTGTCACCTGTTGTTTCTGGCTGCACTGTACTGTACTGACCTGGTGATTTTATTTGCTTTGTAGTGGCAATGAAGAAAATAGAAGTAGCCCTTCTAATATAACAAGAAGTAAGAAAGAAAAACATAACGCCAAATCATTTCCTCCTTTTGTTTCTTAACCATAGGTTCCAATATCATTCCTTGGTTAATGTTTTCCCATTCTCATTTTCCTCATGACCTCCATTCACTTCAGGGCAAGTGCCTTCCACATGTGGCAAAATCAAAGCCCACAGGGGAAAGATTAGTAGGCTGTGGCATAGTATCATTGTCATAAACTTATATAGACACTAGAAATGGAGATTCAAACATTTCCGTTTAAGAAGTTGCTGGGCAGTCGTGGTATTGTAATCCTAGCTACTCAGAAAGCTGAGATCTGAAGATTACCGTTCAAAACTAGTCTGGGAAGAAAAGTCTCTGAGCCTCTCATTTCTAACCAGCCCAAAGCTAGAAGTAGAGGTGTGGCTCAAGGGGTAGACCACCAGCTTTGAGAAGAAAGTCAAGGCTTTTGTGCTGAGTTCAAATCCCAGTAGTAGCACAAAAACAAAAAAGAAATTGCTAAAGAAATATGAAAAAATGATGGCATAAGTGGGCGGCTGTCAATGTTTTTTTGTTGTTGTTTTGGTTTTGTTTAGCTTTCTTTGAAGATTTGTTTGCTATGTATTTGGATCCTTTTGTTCCTGACAATCTGTTAGAAGGCAAATGACCAATTAAGATGATGCTTTTGAACCACCTGGTTTTGAGAGGTGTCCATGCTTGACTCATGTACCAGAATAGAAATGTGTTTAGGGAGAGTTGGTGCATGAATTGCTCCCAGACTAGACAAAGGAAGACGACACCATTAACTCACAGCTGCTCTTATGATTTTGGAATATTATCCATCCATAAAATCCTTCCCTTTGGTTCTATAAATTGCTGCCATACTTTCTTAGAAACTAAAAGGGGAAAAGCAGACTTCATTTCGCATGCTAGCTTGAGTGGTTAAAGCAACTGGTAGCCTCTAGCCTGGATAACACATTTCTATGACAAATTTTCTAGTGTCTTACAAAACCAAACCACAAGACATATAAGCAAAAGTATAGACTATCTTTTATTATTAGTTCTAAAGAATAGTAGAACTTGGACTGTCACAGATCACTGAAGTTAAAGTCGGCCACTCATTACAGTCAACCAGGAATAATAATGTCTTAAAATAGTTTTATTAGGGGCCAGGAGTTTGGCCTAGTGGTAGCGTTTGGCCTAGTGGTAGCGTGCTTGCCTAGCATGCACGAAGACCCGGGTTCGATTCCTCGGTACCGAATACATAGAAAAAAAGCCGAAAATGGTGCTGAGGCTCAAGGGTAGAGCTCTAGCCTTGAGAAAGTCCAAGGACAGTGCTCAGGCCCTGAGCTTAAGCCCCGGACTGGCAAAAAATAGTTTTATTAATGCATTCATAATATTCAATCCATATGCTATCAGACTAGAGATATTGGGGGAGGTTGGCTTGGGAGGGATGAGGGAGAATGGTGAAAGGTGTGACACCGGTCAAGATATGCACTGTTCCGACTCCTTATTTTGGGGGTGTTATTCATAACCAAAATAAACGTGAAGTGTCATGGGCATTAATTGTTTAATTTCTTTATATTTAAGCAGACCAATAGCTGGATTTTTATGCAGAGTCATGGAACATACCAACCAAATATTGACCAAATAAAGACTACAGAAATCAAATCAAATGACTATAGTTTCCAAATTGAGTCAGAGAGTAAGAGACAGCAATACACTTACATATTCGTGTTCTTGTAACCTATTTTTGGAAGAGAAGCCTCTTGTAGGCAAGCTGGATGCTCTGCTCTTCATTGCCATACAAGCTCTCAGGGTCCTCTCAGAGAGAAACACAGAGGATGTCTGCCACGCTTTAACTTTTCAAAAGAAGTTTCCAGGTTGCAGAGGACAAGGCGGCAATGACTGATCTTCTTGACAGAACGATCGTGAATCTTGATGACCCTTCACATCTCAGGGAACAAAGAAGGCAGTAGAACAAGGTGAACATATTCCAGGGTGAACACAAAAGGAAGATGACAGGGTGACAAGTTAAACATAATCCACAGAATAAGAACCCCGTCAGCAGCCACCTCCGCAGCACACCTACAAACACCTGCCCTTTTATGCATGCATTACAGAGAGCCTGTCTGTAACTCCTTATCTTCCTTGGTGAAAGAAGGCAGAGGACAATTCCTGGGTGCCTAGGAAGAAAAAAAAAATCTCACTGGCTAATGCATCCTGCCAGTTCCCACTAGCCATCAGCAAGCTTTTGTTACCCCCACCCCCAAATCTTGGTTATTCAAATCTTCCAGCTCTACTTCATTTCTTTTCTCTCTCCACCTCCAAATCTCAGTTGAGTGAACAGATTCACGTAGACACAGTTAGGGAGTTTACAACGTGAGGGAAGTCTGTGTGGAGACCACCTTAACAAGAAGGCTCAGTGGAGCCAACTTTCAGAGATAAGAATTCAGCAAGCCATCAATGCTAGCTGCTAGTCCTTCCTTCTTCGAGTGAGAGCTCACCTGTATTTTCAGTTTCTGGCAATGGGGACCCCTGATGTCTAACCTGGAAAGAGCAGGGTAGGCTCTGCACTTTCAAATAGTTCACCCATTTGCCTTCTCCTCATTTCCATGATTGAAGAGGAGAATCTTTTAATCCAAGGGCTTCTTTCTGTCTAATAATGAAAAAAAATAGTAGTAGAGTGAATAAGACAATGGGATTCAAACAACTTAATGTAAATGAGTTATTCATTTCATTTCATCTAATGGAAGACATGTGATAGTCGAATAGAGATCAGAGAAAGGAAAATCCATCAATGAAGGCTTGAAAGAGAGGAGGAGCAGGGGGTGGGTGGCAACAATTATTTTCTTAACAAGTATTGATTGTGTGAGTTTTTTTTCTGGATACCAGATAAAGATGATTGAATTAATGATTCCGTTTATATTATCATCACTGGTCAAAGCAAGACTTCCTTTTATTTGAATTTTCCCCATTTTTTCTCTCTCTTTAAAAAAAATCTTATCTTCCCACTGGTAGTTCTAATGGATTAAATTAGTGTCTTTTTGTTCACATGTGCTCTTGCACATGTCCTACATTTCCTGGAGCAGCCTCTCTTTCCAACTCAAGCTGCCAGGCTAAGAATGGGAGCGATGCAAATTCTTTGCTGGCTGACAACAACTCAAATGATCTCATTTGCCTGTTTTCTGATGAACTAAAATTATACTTATGCATTCAAATTAAGGGCAATGGTTCTTATACACAATGGAATTCTATGCTGCCATCAGAAAGAATGACATCACCCCATTTGTAAGGAAATGGAAAGACTTGGAAAAAAATCATATTAAGTGAAGTAAGCCAGACCCAAAGGAGCATAGGCTCAATGGTTTCCCTCATTTGTAATAATTAGTACACATCTAGGACTCTCTTAGCAGAGGATTACAATAGCTCAAAACCTAGGTACATAAGGTCACATAGGCTGAGACTAAATGAAAGGACCTCTAGGCTATGGAAACAAGAGCTTTATCTTGTGTGATTGTTGTTCTTAATGTACTATGTTATTTCTCTTCTCTTGTATTGCCCTTATGGTTAATCTCATATTGTTACTGTATCTGACTTTGTTACCTGGTATATTTTATATACGTTTATTTGATCATTTTAAATAGGAAAGGGAAGGGAGGGAAACAAGATGAGTGGGAGGAGTGGGGGAAGGAAATGGGGACAAAAGCATGAGAGGGGGTAATGTGTGAGAAGCAATGCACCTATTATCTGGCGAATGTAACTGTAACGCCTCTGTACATTACCCCGCAAATAAAAATAAATAAATAAACAACAAAGAAAACAAATTAAAGGCAAGCAAATGGCTTACTGGTAAAAGGTCTTAGAGATGATTTTCTAATATGAATGGCTCCTGGAGATCCTTCAGGGGTAGGCCAATACAGCTTATAATTCTCTCTTTAATATGCCAGGTATAAAAAAGACCTCATTCGGGAGATAGCCGTCGACGTCGAGTGCTATCAAGGGGCCAAGAAAGCCTGGTAGCTGCTCGGTACTCAGAGGCTAAGTGTGTCTCCTGCCAAGCGATTCTCAATGCCGAGCCAGCACAGAGATCTCACATTCTGCCAGATTATCCTGATGGAGATGGAGTCCCATGGTGCAGCCTGACCTTTCCTGGAGCCTGTGAACCCACGCTTGGTGAGCGGGTACCGACACATCATTAAGAACCAGATGGATTTCTCCACCATGCGTGAGCGGCTGCTCCGGGGAGGGTATACCAGCTCGGAAGAGTTTGCAGCTGATGCCCTCTTGGTCTTTGACAACAGCCAGACCTTCAAAGAGGATGACTCTGAAGTTGGCAAGGCTGGGCACATCATGCGCCGCTTCTTTGAGAGCCGCTTGGAGGAGTTTTATCAGGGAAAACAGGCCAATCTGTGAGGCAAGGGGGGTGGGGAGTCACCTTGTGGGGTCTTCACACCTTCCAAACAGAAAATCCTGCCATTCTCACCTGCTGACGCCGCCCTGGGTCCAGACTCAAGTCAGAGAGAACCCTGACTTTGACACTGCTCTCGGCGGCACCCACATTCTCTTGTTCCCAGTCCCCTTTTTTCCCTTCCTCTCTTGCTCCTCGAGTAAGAGGGGCAGAGATGAGGTCCTCCTGGACTGAAAGCCAAAAAAGAAAGAAAGAAAAATAATTTTTCTTTTTTTTATTTCCTGATTTAAAAATGGGGAGGGGAAAGATGTCCCTATTTCCTCTTCCCGCCCTCTTCCCGGCTTCCTCTCCTTCCCTGTACATACCCCAGCATTCTGGGGTTATTTAACAATAGCAATAGTTCTAGTGAATGGGTGAAACCGAGAAACACTGTACTGTGTGCGGACCCGCAGTGACAGCCAGTAAAGTGGACTTAACTCCCAAGTGTGTTGAGCCAGACACCCGGGCCCTGGACATGCTGCTTCCATGTTCAGTTCCTTCCCTGCTTCTCACTTTTGTTTTCTCCTTTTCCTTTCCTCTCACCCAATTTTTCAGATTTTTCTCTCCTCCAATAATATAAAATATGTCGTGTATGGGTTCTTTCCTCCCCAATCTTTTTCTCCTTCAAAAGAAAAAAAAAAGTTCAGAGGTCCCTGTCTTTGTCTGTCCTCATCTTCCTGCCAATAGCTATCCCTCTAAAATTGCTGGGAACCAAACAGCTGTTGCTATGACATCCAATAACTATAAGTTTCTGTAAGCTGAAAGAACTTAGTAATTGTAAGACTCTATCTGTAAATTGAAAAAATCGCTTATTGTTTCGACTACCCCTTCCATGATGACCCAGCTGCAATATTCTGTTAAGCAAAAAGAACTTGATTTATGTATCCTGTTTGGCAGAACAGTTTGACCACCTCCTGACCCCCTCCCCAGGTTTGTTTCAGGTACATGTTGTGTAGAAATAGTTACTAAGCAATATCACTAGGCAACCTGCTTGTGTCAGTCGCCTTTCTGCTAAATGTATATATTCTGCTGTGCAAAAATAAAGATTGAGACCTTGATCAGAATACTCTCTTGGTCTCCCTCCTCTCATTCAGGTCTACTCCTCCTCGAGCTCTAGTTGACTATCCTGCAGGGCATAAAACGTTGAATCCTCCCCACGTGCTGAGTTTCTAGCCTTTTCTGAAACTCAGTGGCTGGGGAGAGCGCAGGCAGGCACACTGGGCCTTCCAGCCTCCTTCCCAAATCTCCCTCTTGGGAACTCCTCAGGGACAACCACTGCTGAGTTGGGGTGCACCTCTGAAGTGGGGGCCAAGTAGTAATTGACTGGCCTCAGAGAAAGGAAGAGAGAGGCATTGTGTTTGCATGTATGTATGCATGTGAGAGAGTGTGTATGTATGTGTGCGTGAGCTAGATACCCAAGATAGGGTGAGCAAGCAAATGTGAGTGACTGTTTTGTTTGATAGGATCCATTCAATCTCTCCCCAAGTGTCTGTTTCTATTCCCACATTCCCTATTGTTGCATACTAATATTTTATCTTTGGGAAACCACAAGAACTCTTTGGGGATAAGGCTCTCTCTCTCTCTCTCTCTCTCTCTCTCTCTCTCTCTCTCTCTCTCTCTCTCCCTCTCCCTCTCCCCCTAACCCCTCCCCCTCCCCCTCTCCCCCTTCCCCTCCCCTCCCCCTCTCCCTCCTTTCTTCTCTCCCCCTCTCTCTCTGTCTCTCTCTCTGTCTCTCTCTCTCTCAATCTCTCTCTCTGTCTCTCTCTCTCTCTCCTCCCTCTCTCTCCCCTCTCTCCCTCTCCTGAATTATTTCTCTTCCAGCCTCTTCAAACTGTGCAATCTTTCAACAGGAACTCCCTCTCCTCTCAGTTGCTTTGAGTCTGAAGCTTTCGCAGGGAGAAGGGTAGAACTGGATCTTTTCTAACTCATGACTGACCATCCGTGGGTTTAGTTGTGTTTTCTTCATCTACTTCATAGCCCAGAACCCCTTCCCTAGTAGCATAGAACCTGGAGCACAGGAGAGGCTGGGAAGAGGGGGTTTGGGTCCACCACTGCCCTATAGGTGACTGTGCCCAATTTATGCCCCCAGCATGTGAGAGGAAAGCTGCTAATGCCAAGCTATAGCCATGGGCCCTTGGCCCCCTGCTTTCCAGCTCAGCAGAGCCCCTCCCACTAGAGATTACAGGTACTTGCACTGGGGAGGTGGCTGCTGGCTGGTGGAGGGCACCAGGTGAGATGGAGCATTCCTTCCACTTGTGGCAGCACTGATGGGGGTGGGGCAGCGTAGGTCCTGGGCAGTCCCTTTATTCCTTTATGTCCCTTCTCCCCCCTAGCCTATTTCTAAAGTTGCCTTTTCTGTCAGATAAACCTCAAAACTTTTAATTTTATTTGAGATATTTTTTTGCTTTTAAATAAGAGGTGGATTGAAGAATATTTGAATTGACTTTATATTATGCATAAATATTTATATTTTATCTAAATAACTGCACCGTAACAAATTTTGTGTTAGATGTTTGGAACTGTTATAGTTGGGGGCTCCACTTTTCTCCCCATGACAATTTTCCTGGCCTAAAATGTACTACTAGAGTAACTCATGGTTGGAGGGGAGGTGGAGACAGGGAGTGAAGTCTCAGTTCTGCTTTGTGTTCCTTTCCCAGCTCCATCTCCCCAGGGACCAGGCGCTCTTAACCTGGGTGGAGTCCTAGGCCCAGCTTGAAGAAGTCAGGGCTGAAGACGGGGTGGGCATGAGGCATGATCAGAGGAGCCATTTCTTTCTTTTCTTGTCCTCACTTTCCCCTGGAGTTAGCTGGATTTTCCATATTGTGTATTTGCTGAGACAGGCAGGTTAAAATAAAAGGACAGCCCACCACCCTCTGCCCCTCTGTTTCCCCTCCCCATTAGTCTGGCAACAGCTTAAGAAACCACACCGTCAACACCAACAAGTTTCCATGTTCCTTTTATAACAAAAGGAACTGACTTTTTATATAACCAAATGTGGTGTTTTACTGACTTTTTGATAATGTACAGTTTTTTGTGAATTTAAATTTATTTCTTTCTATATTTTTAGGACCAATCTCATTTTAATAAGGTTTAAAAAAGAAAAAAAAAAGCCTAGAGGAAAAAAAAAAACCCTGTTTTTGCCATGTGATGTTCCACAAGTGCAGCTGTAGAAAAGTGCTTGTCAGTTGAACAAAAACCACATTTGATAGAGAAAAATAAAAGACCACATTCCACTTCCCAACCCCCTAAAAATGTCAGGATCCCAAGCCTTTATAAAAAGAGATTAGTTGAAACCTGCCGTGAAAAGAAAAATGAAATAAAGACACTTATAGAATTTTTTCAAAAAAAAAATATATATATATAGTGGGTCTGAACTCTGGGCCTGGACGCTGTCCCTGAGAAAAAAAATGAAATAGACACTTATTAGAGGTTTTTCCAAAAATATTTGATAGGTGTTTTTCTTTTTCTTTTCTTCTCTTTTCTTTATTTCTTTTTTTTAATTGTTTTAGTGGGTTATGGGACTGAACTCTGGGCATAGGCACCATCTCTGAGTGCTTCAGCTTAAGGCTAGCACTCTACCACTTGAGCCTCAGTGGCGGCGTAACTTAATTTTTAGTTTTCTGGTGATTTATTGGAGATAAGAGTCTCACAGATTTTCCTGCCTGGGCTGGCTTTGAACTGTGATCCTTAGATCTCAGCCTCCTGAGTAGCTAGAATTACAGGCATGAGCTACCAGAGCCTGACTTTATTTTATAAATACTTTATGAAACTAATCTGAGTGATAGAAGAATCATATTTTTTTTCAAATTCATATAATCATTTTCTATGCTTTCTTTTGAAGACAGGGTATTATGTTTGGTAGGAGAGTGCTTTATCACTTATGCCATGTCGCCAGATAATATTTTTGTTTTAGTCTGCTTTTCAGACAGGGTGCCATTCTAACTTTACACAGGAAGATACACCCCAATCAGATGGGTATTATTTTTATTCCCATTCTGTCCACAGGGAAATTAAATCTTTGGCAAAGTAGCTTGAGATTGTTCATGAAAGCAGCCATAGTTCTTGGATTAGCTACACAAATGTTTTTCCAACTCCACCACACAGGCAAACCATAAAGTGCCTTCTTTTCACATTTTGCAGAACAATCCTCTTTCCCACAGATAAATTATGATCCCCCTATCCCTTACTGAGAGATTGTATCACAGGCATGAGCCACCACCATACCCAGCCTTCTCATCTATAATGTGGTCCCCAAACAAAGTCCTTACACTTTTCTGAGATTGTCACACAGTACCAGGATGTAATACATCTTTTATCAAGAAAGACCGATAAACTCATTCCAGGCATTCATTCCCATTTCTGTCCTTTACAATGCCTGCAATTTTCATCCTGAAGCAAGACTTACAAGGTGGGGAAATTCATCTTATCACTTTGATAGAAACGTACTTTAAGAGATCAATTTCAACTTGGAAAGGAGGAGAGTTTTCTTCAGTCTTCTGGATTTTGGTGGAGTGGGAGATTTTAATCACTATCAGCCTTTAAGAGATCTAATCTAGCTCTTTTCCCTCAGAGGATTTTGAGATCTGCCATCCTTTCCTATTCTAAGACTTTTCAGACAATTTCCCCCATGATTATTTGGACAATATGCCCTTACAGATTATGCCAATGTCACTGGTTTCATGGAAAAAAAAACCCTTCCCCTTGCTAATAAAATAAGTATTAGGAAACAAGGGTGAGTCAGAACCCAGAGCCTACATTAGGGAACTTGGGTGGAATGATAAGCCAGAGGAGAAATTTTAGAAGGAAAAAAAGATCTCCTGGGATTCCCCAATGACTGTTCTATTTTTATTTATTTTTCAATGAGCAGCAAAATGTGTTTTTTCTACTGAAAAAAAAAACAGTTAATAATAAGTAGAAGCCTTGGGTTAGAGCTGTTCTCTCTGTGACAAAGAGCTTTGATATGTTTGGTATCATCAGAATTCCTCTGGGCTGAAGAATGCCAAGATCTTTTCCCAAATCTATTAGTCTGTTAAACCTAGAGGACAAAGCAAACTATAATGGGATTTTAGAATACTAGGTTGGCATTGGTCTTAATTTTAGACTTTTGATGAAGAGCATGAAATACTGTTTCCTCTTGATATTTCTTTCTGTGGTTTATCCTCCTCTGGAGCAAAGCTGTGGAGCATGGAGTTAGGAAGCAGGATGGATCACAGGAAAGGCATTCTGTCTTCCTTCGCTGGGCAGTCTAAAAAGAATGGAAGATTCTCTTAGGAAGAATTATTCAGTGAGCAAGTACTTCATATAGATTTCTAGGTTCCAACCTCCACACACTTCCCTCACAATTGGGGGGGTCCAATTCATCTGGGATGGTATTTGTATTTTGACCAGGAATTTCTATTTCTGACATGTTCCTTCTGTGTTTCCAGGTTGATGTTGTTCACCACACTCAGAGAACAACTTTACAGGGCATTATTTCATCACTTTTGAGACTGTGATGGGAACCTGTCCACAACGACTGGACATAACTGGGTCGAATGGTTCCCAAGTTCGAGCAGATGATGAGCAGCTTTTGAAATACTCTCAAGACCTTCTGTTCTGTTTCCACAAAGTTTTGCCTTCCAGTAACAGCCACTCACAAATGAGGAAAACAGAAGCCTAGAAAACAGAGAATAGGAAAAGCTTCATCTAGTCATTCACTTTCCCCATTCTTATCAGGACTCAAAACTGTAGGGAAACCAAAATTTAGGCAGAGAAGTCCTTGCTTGTTCATAAAATAAGAGGTGAAATTAGAATTTCCTACACTGACTGCCTCCAACAACGCAATTCTGGAAAACCATTAAGTACTCCCTTTGCTGTTTATAGTCTACAAATGGACTATCTCCTAGGGATAAAGAGAAAGTAAATAATAGATTTATTGAGTGCTACAGAGAAAAGATGTACTATGACTATACAATATGACTCTGAAATACCTTAGCATTTATTCTCCTTTTCTACATCCCATCCATGGGTATATCTTATTATATTATCTATTTTACTCTGTATTTCTATTTCTTGAAGCATTTTTTCCTTGTCCTCAAAATCGGCGTGTACTCCTTTTCCTTGCTAGCTGATATTCAAGTGACCATTCAAACTTAATTTGAACATGGAACCTTTAGATTGATGTCCTGATGACCCAGACTAATGAAAGAAATTGACTTTTGCTCTTGAGCTCCCGCCCCCATCGCTGTAATTCAGGCTGTCACTGCCAGCGGCATTTGCATCTGACATCCATCATCGGAGGAGCTCCGGTTTCTCTACACCATCGCTGATTGGATGGATGACTTTCATATTCCCAGATCCAAATTCGGGTGAATCCTGTAAATATTTGTAGGGATGTAAAAGAAGTATCATTGCAGATTGCTTTTCTTTCCTCTAGCTGTGACAGCTATAATAATTCACAGACATCATTTGGTTCCCTCCCTGTGTCATAGTTAGTGAGACCGAAGGTTACTAGTGATTCATGGATAATTGGCTCTAATTCCATCTCTCTATTTCAGAATGCTCTTCACTAGGCAAAGCAAGTAACAAGGCTGTCAATGATTCGAAAGCCAATGCAATCTTTTTCCTGAGAGGAAATCCTTTCCAAACAGTAATATATTCTTTTTAATAATAAATTGTTGGTAGCCAGGTGTCGGAGGTGTAAGTAGGAAAATCAAAGTTTGAGGCTGACTTAGGCAAAAGCATGAGACCTTGTCCTTATCCAAACAGGACTCTACAAGCAAAAGGAGTAAAATGTGGCTCAAGGAAGAACACTTGCCCATCAAGTACAAGGCTCAATACAAGAAGCAGAAAGAGAAGGAGAAGGAGAGGAGGAGGAGGAGGAGGAGGAGA